>NW_008352316.1:612548-614382 GCF_000622305.1 Nannospalax galili | reverse complement strand
GGAGATCCAGGTTTGCCAGCACAATTTGCTGAACATGCTGTCTTTCCTCCATTGAATATTCTTGGCCCTTTGTCAAATATCAGGTGGCTGAAATTGCATTTACTCCTATTTGGGTCTTCAGTTTTGTTCCATTGATCTATGGGTCTATTTTTGTGCCAGTACCATGTTGTTTTTATGACTATAGCTCTGTAATACCGCTTAAAATCTGGTATAGTAATCTCCCCGGCATTGCTCTTAGAGCTCAGGGTTCGGGTTGCTTTGGCTATCTGAGGTCTTTTGTGCTTCCATATGAATCTTAGGATGGTTTTTTCCAACTCTGTGAAGAATGTCATGGGGAGTTTGATTGGCATTGCATTGAATCTATAAAGGGCTTTTGGTAGGATGGTCATTTTCACAATATTAATTCTTCCAATCCATGAGTGTGGGAGGTCCTTCCATCTTCTGATGTCTTCCTCGATCTCTTTAAAGATTTAAAATTTTCATTGTACAGGTCTTTAGTGTCTTTGGTCAGGTTTATTCTGACGTATTTTATCTTATTTTATTTTATTTTTGCAGCTATTGTGAAGGGGAATGTTTCCATGTGTTCTTTCTCTGATTGCTTGTGATTGGTATATAGAAAGGCTACAGACTTTTGTAGGCTAATTTTGTAATCTGCCACTTTACTGAATGTGTTAATAATTTCTAGGAGTTTTCTGGTGGAATTTTTTTCCTCTCTTATCTATAATATGTCATCTGCAAAAAGGGATAATTTGATCTCTTATTTTCCAAGTATTACTCCTTTAATTTCCTGTTCTTGTCTTATTGCTCTTGCAAGAGTTTCAAGTACTATGTTAAAGAGAAGTGGGAATAGTGGACAGCCTTGTCTGTTTCCTGATTTCAGTGGGAATGCTTCCAGTTATTCTCCATTTAGAATGATGTTGGCTGTGGGTTTGTTATATATGGCTTTAATTATGTTCAAGTATGTTCCCTCCAGTCCAATTCCCTCTAGGACTTTGAAAATAAATGCATATTGAATTTTGTCAAAGACCTCTGCATCTATTGAGATGACCATGTGGTTCTTGTCTTTGAGCCCATTTATATGATTTATGACATTGACTTACGTCATGGTAGATGATCTTTTTGATGTGTGTCTGTATGCAGTTTGCAAAAATCTTGTTGAGAATTTTTGCATCTATGTTCATTAAGCATATAGGCCTATATCTATTTCTTTTTTGGTTGTATCTTTACCTGGCTTTTGTATTCGAGTGATGCTGGCCTCATAGAAGGAATTTGGAAGTTCTCCCTCCATTTCTATCTTTTTTAATAAATTAGGTAGTATTGGATGTAAATCTTCTTCAAATGTCTGATAGAATTCTACTGATAAATTAAGTTTAATTGGATGCAGATCTTCTTTAAATGTCTGAGAGAATTCTGCTGTAAATCCGTCTGGTCCTGGGCTTTCTTTAGTCGGGAGGTTTTGTATTTCTGTTTCAATTTCGTTTTGTGTTATGGGTCTGTCTAAGCCGTTAATATCTTTTTGGTGGTTCCCATGCCTTTAGATATCCATCCATTTATTTTCGGGTTTCAAATTTAGTAGCATATAGGTTTTTAAAGTATTCCCTTATAATGTTCTGCATCTTTCAGGAGTCTGTTGTGATGTTTCCCCTTTCATCTCTGATTTTGTTGATTTGGAAGTGCTTTTTCTCTTTTGGTTAACTGGGCTAGCAGGCTGTCAATCTTG
The DNA here is from genome assembly GCF_000622305.1 of Nannospalax galili. Lineage (NCBI taxonomy): Eukaryota > Metazoa > Chordata > Mammalia > Rodentia > Spalacidae > Nannospalax > Nannospalax galili. The sequence continues at coordinate 612,662 of NW_008352316.1, read as the reverse complement.
TTTATCTTTTCAAAGACTCAGCTCTTGGATTCATTGATTCTTTGTATTGTTTTGTTTTTTTTTTTTTTTTTTCCTTAATTTCTTTCATTAATTGCTCTGATTTTTTTTTTTTTT
>NW_008352316.1:587275-612361 GCF_000622305.1 Nannospalax galili | reverse complement strand
TCTTTCTTAATTTCTCCTTTGACCCACTCATTGTTTAGGAGTGTGTTGTTTAATCTCCACATGTCCATGTTGTGATTTGGGCTTCTTCAGATGTTGATTGTAAGCTTTATTGCATTGTGGTCTGATAGAATGCATGGAATTGTTTCAATCCTTTGTATTTGTTGAGGTTTGTTTTGTCCCCCAGTATATGGTCGATTTTGGAGAACGTTCCATGGGTGCTGAGTAGAAAGTATGCCCTTTGGTGCTTGGGTGGAATACTTGGTAAATGTCTAATACTTGCTATATGTGGTAATCTGGGTTGGCATCTGTGGTCATTTAAATGTGGGAATAATCATTTTCTGGACCCCACTTCACAGGGTACCTCAGCTTTCTGCTCAAGCCACACTGACCTGAACAGAAGGACCCTCGGCCTTGCTTTCTTCATACTGGTACTGCTCACCTCCAAACTGTCACATGGCTGCCCTTTCTCCTCTTTAGACTGTGACTTCAGCCGCACAACTTTAGTGGGTCCTTTCCTCACTCTGCAGTCTAACCCGTGCCATTTCCTCTCTCATCCACACATTCGAGTCTCCTTCATTTCTCCTAGTGTACTTCTTCTTTTTTCTTTTTTTTTTCTTTTATTTTTTTGGTCTTTTTGAGACAGGGACTCCCTCCCAGCTGTGCTGGATTCACTATGGAGACCAGGCTGGCCTCAAACTCACAGAGATCTGCTTACCTCTGCCTCCTGATTGCTGGGATTAAAGGCATGCACCACCATGCCCGGCATTTTGGTCTTTTTATGGTGTCACACAATTCCATTCTTGTCCTTTCTTAAATTTTTCATGATATTTGCTTGAGCAGTCTAGTTCATCCACTTTATATTCCAGTATTGATATTCTGTTTTCCATTTCATTCATCCTTTTGGTGAGGCTTTCTCCTGTCATTTCTAATTGGCTTACTGAGTGTTTCACTTCCTTCTTCTTTTCAGCCTGATTATTCTTCAATATTTCTAACTATTTTCTGAATTCATTCAGAAGTTTATCCCTATCATCTTTCTGTTCTTTGATTTCTTTGTTCTCTTTAAATTCACTGAATTCTTTTTTCGTGTTTATAATTGTTCTTCTGAGTTCCATGTCCTGCATTATCTCTAGGGGGTTTTCATTGTATTCCTCTAGAGGACTATTGGTATTTGGTGTGGATATGTTATTTTGGCTTTTCATGTTATTATTTTTTCTCTGTATTTTGACATGTGAATTTCTTTTGTAGTTTCTGATTCTTGTGTGAGACTCAAACCTTCAAGTTTAGGTCTGCTTCTTTTTGTAAACTTTATGTGCCTTTGGAGTTTACTTCTTGGGTGTGAAAAGCTGGTTTGTCTCAGCTTCCAGTTCTCTCCTTTGATTTTATATTGGAGTGGCCAGATTGCTTTTGTCTTCAGGAGTTCCCACGGAGACCCAAGTCAGATGAGGATCTGATGCTCTCAGGCTTTCTCCTAAGGTCTGGATCCCTCCAGGAAAGATTTTAGCCCCAGGATCTTGGGGGTTGGACTGGCCTGGGAGCAGGGCCCAGGAAAGATGCTGGTCTAGGGCAGCTGTTGGCTGTGCCACCCAGAGATGCAAAGGGAGATGGGGGCGTGAAGAGGCCCCAAGGGCTCCTGGGGACTGCACTGAGGAACTGGGTTGGTCTGGGTGCAATGGATCATGAGAGGAAAGGTCAGCCCCCAGAGTCAGAGGCTGGCGGTTGTGCAGCCCAGGGAAGCAGAGGGAGGTGAAGGCAGGCCCAGGCCCAGAGGGCTCCTAGAGAGCAGAGAAGGAACTGGGTTGGTCTGGATGTAAAGGATCAGGAAGCAGTGGTGGTCTCCCTCCATCAAGATAAGGAATGGGATAGCACCCAGGCTAGGAGGAAAGACAGGTGGGCAGATGGGAGGGTGAATGAGGCTGTGGGATTCCAGGGGTGGAGGGCTCGATGGACTTACCCAGGAGAGGGCCAGTTGGGTGATGCAGGCCCAGGGAAGCAGAGGGAGATGAGGGTGGGACCACCACACTTAAAGAAATGTGTTGACTTTAAACAATAATGTTTTAATTTTTGGAATGGTGAACAGGATGACAGATTCTCTTCTACCTTTTCTGGCTCTAAATTTGATACATATTTATAATTTTTAAAAATTATTTTTATTGGGGCTGGAGAGATGGCTCAGCGGTTAAGAGCACTGACTGCTCTTGCAGAGGACCCGGGTTTGATTCCCAGCGCTCACATGGCAGCTGCAAACCATCCTTAACTCCAGTTCCAGGGACATCAGAAGCCCTCTTCTGACCTCCGCGGCATTGCATGACACGGTGCACTCACTTACATGCAGACAATACACTTATACACTCATAAAATAAATTTTTTTATTTTATTTTATGTGTATGAGTGTTATGTCTGCATGTAAGTGTACCTGTGTCATGCAGTGCCCACGGAGGACAGAAGGCATCAGAACCCCTAGAACCAGAGTTATAGATTGTTATCTTGTATTATTCCTCCTCTTTGTTCTGCTGTCATGGCATCAACTGTCAGAAATATGGTCACCTTTCAATTGCTTAATTATTAATAACTACTGTGTCTTTCTAGAATGCAGATGTGTTTTATTTAGGTAAATCTCATCAGCTACAGTATTATTGCTACTACAAATGATATAGAAGCTGCCATTGAGTTTCTTTAGTTCATTCAATAAAAAATGTATTGAGGGATTTGGGATATAGGCCAGTTGGCAAGGTACTTGCTTAGCATGCTTGAAGCCCTGGCTTTGATCCCCAGCATGACACAAACTGACATAGCAATGCATGTCTGTCACCACAGCATGCATCTTGGGGCTGGAGAGATAGCTCAGCAGTAGCATTTTCTTATTCTTAACCAGCCACTGGTGGTCTTGACAATCAGCAAAATCAGGAAGCCCAACTGAGTTAGCAGTTTGAATCTCCACCGGAATTTCTTGGAAAGCTTGATAACAAGAATATTGTTTCTCAATAGTCTTGACATGTTCTAGCACCAACACAGCATCTTCAGAGCTCTTAGCTCATAACATATATTACTCACAATGTGTTTTGCATATAGATAATACGTATATGTATACATATATCATGCACATGCATACTACACCCACCATGAGGGCCTGTCATTGTTTGACCCATCTATGTGCTATTATACTCTTTCTGCCAACATAAGGTAGAAGGTGAGGTGATCTCTTCCACACAGTGCTGTTTATTATTTCTACCAGAATCACAGACAGAACTGAAAGGTCTTTGAAAGTCATCTGTAATTCAGCTCTATATGTCATTGTCTAAAACACATATGACAGATAGTTGCCAAGACTCCACATTTTTCTAGGTAACTTAACGTATACATGGACGATAAGGATGGATGTACTACTCAGTAAAGATGTAGAATAGTTCTTTACATGCTTGCAAATGCCATGAGATAGACAATACAGTATAATGCAGCACGATGATCCTTATATAAATCTTGTACTATTATAATACTTATCCCACAAAAGGTTGGGGAGATGATTCAGTTGGTAAAGCGCTTACTGTTTAAGCATGAAGACTTGTGCTCAGATCAGTTACAGCTGTGGGTATATGCAATCACAGTGCTGGAATGATGGGGGTGCAGAGCCAAGGCAGATCCTTGGAGATCCTGGACAGCCAGTTTAGATGAATTGTTTAATTCTGGATTCAGTGAGAGACCGTCTCAACAAGGTGAAGAACAACTGAAGAAGACACTCAATATCAAACTCTATTCTCCATGTACACATGTACACATGTGAAGACATACATATATACTACAAACACATACACTACACACACACAATACCTCACACAGTTATTTTTGTCCTATTGTTAATATTTCTTCAGGAAGTCAGTATTTCTATTTTGGAGAGATCATAATTCATTTATTTTCTGAGGGGAAAATAATGCCAGTCAATGCTTTGCTATCTATAAGCAGGTGAGTACTCATGTAGCAAGAGGCCACGAAGTCTGGTGACAACATTGTCATGATGTGAACCAGAGCCTCCAGGCTGCATATCACATAATAATTAAATAGTTAAGTAGGAGTAAGAGATAAATATAACTGGAGAGCTATGCAGGAAAGGGAAGATGGTTTTACTAGAAATCTAAGCTCAGGAAAATAGCTATACTACACTTAGCTGGTCAAGTGGCACTTGCTGATGAGATGGTGATACACTGACTTTCAACTGTTGTATGTGTGCATGTGTAAGCACATATATGCAAACACAAGAAATAAAAATTGCAACGTTAAAGAATCAGAAATATAGTTCTCTGTATAGAATATATTTTCTCTAAGTGACATATTTATGGACCAAAATAGAACTATTTCTACATAATTAGTTTACTTTCTTCCAAAAGATAATGTAGATACTGGAACAAAGATCAGAGAGAATCCACGAGCTTCATTTTCATTATTTTAGTTATATGTAAAATGTTGGATAGAACTAAAGTTTAATATGTTTTAAAGCACCCATGTTAAACTTTTTTTCAAAGATCTTATTTTTATATTATGTATATGAGTGTTTTGCCTGCATGTATGTAAGTGCACTACATGTATGCCTGGTGTTTGTGGAGGCTAGAAGAGATGTTAGATTCCCTGGAACTGGAGTTAAAGATGAGTGTTAGCTGCCATGTGAGTGCTGTGAATCAAACCTGGGTTCTCTGCAAGAGCAGCTAGTGCTCTTTTTAACTGCTGAGACATCTCTCCAGTCCCTAAAAATGTTCTTATTATGACACATATCACACTCCATTGTCTAGGCTTTCCTATTGTGATGTCAGAGCAGCCTCACTTCCAAATATCTGATTTCAAAAGAGGGTGAACTGCTTTGGCTATGTATGGCATGCAATACATGACAATACTGTCATCTAGATTTTAAGGAGGAGGAAACTAAGGCTCAGGCTTGACAAGGTAGAAGTGGCTGGCAGTCTGAAATACAGTCTCCTTATTTAGTTTGTATTGCCTTCCTCTCACCTGGCATGTCAGGTTAATCTAAGTATTATAACATTAACCTTCTCATACACTGTATCCCTTTGTCATCACAGTAAATCCTAACATTAACAACTGTTTGCATTATAAACCTACAGTCATGTCTGACTTTCAAGTGCCCTCATAATCAACCCTATTATTGCTGTCAAATCAGATTCCCTACTCTCTAGTCTTTCCTATCAAGTGTATATATTTATGCCCCAATCAAAATATAACACTTAAGAAAGAGGCACAGTACTGCCTTAGGTACTGTATAAATTTATGTTCATGGTAAAAAGCTTTATGTGAGTCAGAGGGCCTGCCTTAATTAAACCTCAAAAGTTACTTATCAGAATGATTTTAGATAGCATTTTTAAGAAATTATGTGCTGTTTTCAGCTATCATTACAAACATTAATTAAAAAATTAAAACATGGGGCTGGAGAGATGGCTCAGCAGTTAAGAGCACTGATTGCTCTTACAGAGGGCCCAGGTTTGATTCTCAGCACCCACATGGCAAGTAACAACCATCTGTAACTCCAGTTCCAGGGGATCTGATGCCTTCTTCTGACCACCATGGGCATTGCACGACATAGGTGCACCTACACACATGCAGGCAATACACTCATAAAATAAAATACTAAATAAAATAGTTTTTTGAAAAGTTAAAAATATGTATGATGGAAAAAATGTTTAATTTGTCCAGTTATGTTTAATGAAGTTTCAAAAAGAATAAAAATAAATATTCTTGCTGGGCTGGAGCTGTATGGGATGTGCAAGGCCTTGCTTTGGTCCCTAGCACCACAAAAAAAGGAAAGGCATTTCTTTCACTTTGACTTAAATGCCTGGGCATGAAAACACCTGATCACTATCATGGTACGTCCCTTAAAAGTCTTTGTTGTTTCTAGTAGATAGACTCCTCATTTGGCTCTTTTGTAATGTGGCAGCCCTTGCTGAACTCTACTTTCACACAGTCACTTCTACTTTTTTTTCTCAGTTTGTCTATTCTTTTTTTTTAACCTGGTAGGTTCCTACTCATTCTTCTAGATTCAGTTTGAAATGTCACCTCTTCTGAGGAGTCTCTAGGGGTTCTTAAGGCAAAGTTAATTGTTACCATCCATTCTATGATTTGTCCAATAGTGAGCTGCAGAACTGTGAGGGATATTACCTTATTAATCTGCCCTCTCTGCATACTCAGGAACTCTAAGAATGCTGAATGAATGGAAGCTATCTCAACAATGTAGAACAAATAGCTGTCTTCCCAACTAAACAGCTTCACTTGTAATATTCTATAGCCATGGAATGAGTAGGGGGCATGGAGGGTTATGCTGGCAGTTTCAGGCCTCTAGCAGTACTTTTTAAATAATTAGTATTCAAATGGTCCATAACTGCTTAATATATATATATATATCCCAAAATATAGAGATATATATATCTCAAAAGATATATATATCTATATCTCCCACTATATAGACTCAGCAGGGCTGAAACTCACTATGTAGGCCAGTCCTGCCTGGCTCTATTCTTGGCTAGAAACAACTTTTAAAATATTGCTCTATAATCCCTTAGTCACAGCAAAATTTCTATATTTTTCTGTAGAGACAGCTGAACATTTGGAAAAGCTCTCTATAAAGCAGAAACAACTTACTTCATTTTGATCTTGTACAACCAATACTTTTCTAGTACTTTCATCAAATACACCACCTTTGGGGGGGGAAAAAGGTAATTGGAAAATATTTTCACTCACCTTTATCTCCTCCCATACTTACCTGTAGCAATCAAAATCCCACCCATACTTGAAGGCCTGGTTCAGATACCTCAGCCAAGAAGACTGTAAAACATCTCTCTAGCAGGATTGCTCAGTTGACCAGTTTTCTTTTCTTATTAAAAAAAAAAAATTAAGCTAATAGTTTGGAATAACAATGATAGTTATGGCATATGCTAAGTTGGAGAATAATCATTTGCATATCTTCTACATAGTATGTATTCCTCAGTTAAATATCTTTTTATCTTTTTTAAGAAAATATTTTATTATTTTTATTTTATGTGTATGCATATATTGCCTGCAATGTAGGTAAGTGCACCCCCTGTGTTGTGCAGTACCCACAGAGGACAGAAGAGGCTGTTGGATTCCTCTGGAATTGGAGTTACAAACAGTTGTTAGCTGCCATGTGGGTGCTTGGATTCAAACCTGGGCCTTCTGCAAGAAGAACCAGTGTTTTTTAAAAATATTTTATTATTTTTTATTTTATGAGTGTATTGCCTGCATGTTTGTGAGTGCACCCGTGTCGTGCAATGCCACAGAGGTCAGAAGCGGGCGTCGGATTCCCCTAGAACTGGAGTTAAGGATGGTTTGTAGCTGCCATGTGGGTGCTGGGGATCAAACCCAGGTCCTCTGCTAGAGCAGTCAGTGCTCTTAACCACTGAGTCATCTCTTCAGCCCCCTTTTATCCTTTTAATAACATTTTCGTTGGTGTTCAGATACTTGTACTTGCTGCAGTTCATCTTATTTTCTATAATAAAATACTATCTCCTGGATAGCTTAGAAACATGTTATTCTCATAGTTCTAGATGCAGGGAAGTCTAGATCAAAGCATGGGCAGATCTAGTGTCTCAGAAAGGTCCACTCCTCATAGACACATCTTCACAGGGTTGGAAGGGGTGAACAAGCCTCCTTGGGCCTGTTACTGGGGGCTCTAATACCTCATCTCCTGTTTAAGAACATTTTATATGTATTTGAGTGTTTGGCTGCATCTATGTAACCGCACTGTGTGTGTACATTGCCCAGAGAGGCCAGAAAGTGGCCTCAGATCCCCTGCAACTGGAGTTACAGACAGCTTCTGGAAAATGAACCTGGGTCCTCTGCAAGAGCAGCCAGTGCTCTTGAATACTGAGCCATCTCTACAGCTCCAGTAGCTCATCTCTTAATGCCATGACCCTGGGGATTAAGTTAACAATATGAATGGGGGAAGATATGAACATTCAGACCATAGCAGTGCTCTAAGTACTAAACAAGTGACTTCTTTATTCTTATTCTTACTCTGTCAATCAGTGCAGGGCACAGGTCTCTGCTTCCTAGCAATCTAGATTCCAAATGTCTCCAATATTCACCAAGATTTATCTGAAGCCAGTTCAATTTCCTTACCACATGTGCATACTTTATAACACACTTATACCCTGCTTTGGAAAGTTTTATTTTATATATGTTTAAAGCTCCAGTCTGTCTCTTTTACTCATTTATTATACATGCTGCTCAGTACATCATGGATTTGCTAGAAACTCCTAAGGCCTTTTCCTTTCCCAAGTCAGAAGCTTAGCTCTGTGGAGTCTTGCCCTCAGGACACTTTTCCCATTGTTCCAGTGCAGAGCTGGAGGCCTCTCCTTAATTACACTAATCTCCTTAACAATTACAGCCTGTTTTCCAGCATACAACTTGGCTCTAACATTAGTGTTCTTTCAAAGAGTACATTTTATATTTCTTTTTGTTCCACTTGCTTTTTTTCATTATAGATCTGCATAATCTTTATCATAAATCACCACACCAGAGATTCTATATTGTGCTGTCTTGAAATTTCCTCTGCCAAAGAAATTAATACATTACTTTAAAATTCAGCCTCATGTAACTTCTCAGGACACAAGCAGAAAACATCTAGGTTCTTTGACAAAATATCACAGGTATTGCCTCTAGTTGCTAATAGAGACCTTGTTCTCCTCTGAGACCTCTGGAGCCCAGCCTCCACCATCTGCATTACTCTTAGCACCACTGTCTTCCAGGCTCCTACTAGAACACCCTGTTAAGCTCTGCTTCCAGCATTTGACCAGTTTTCTGGTTCAAAGTCCTAAAATCTTCCACATTCCTCCAAAAACACAATATGGTCAGATTCTTCAGATTCTTCCATTCTGTGGTACCAAGTTCTATATTAGTTTCTTTTCTGTTCCTGTGATAAAACACCATGACAAAGGCAAGTTACAGAAGGAAGAGTTTATGTGGGTTTATGATTCCAGAGGAATAAGAATTCATCACTGTAGGAAGGCACAGCAAGAGGCAGAAATGGCAGCTGGAGCAAGAATCTGATAGCTTACATCTTCATCAACAAATACAAAGCAGAGAAAGATAGAGTGAACTAGCAGTAAGACAAGGTTCTGAACTCTCAAAGCCTGTCCCCAGTGACATACTTTATTCAGCAAGGCTGCACCTCCTAGTATCTCCTCAAACAGCACCACCAGCTGGGAAACAGGCATTCAAATACTTGATCCTACGGTGGATTACATTTTTCATTTAAACTACCACAGTTCATTTGCCCTACCTTAAATTCAACCCCAAAAGTTTTTTCTTTTTTTTTTTTTTGGTCTTTTTGAGACAGGGTCTCTCTGTAGCTCCAACTGACCTGGAACTTGCTATGTAGACCAGTCTGGCCTTGAACTCATAGAGATCCACCTGGCTCTGCCTCGAGTGCTGGGACTAAATACCTGCACCACCACTCCAGGCCCCCAAATTTTACTTCACAACATAAATTTACATATTTAGTATATATTTAGCTCTAGTATGTATGAAACAAATAAGAAAATTGTCAGAATCAAAGTGGAATTCTGTGTCAATCCTAACAAAAGTAAATAAGGCATGGTGGTTATGAAGGAAAGGTTTTTATGCACAAATGCTTGCTAGTAACTATCACAAAAGACTAATAGAATCACAGGTTTACAGAAGCCATAACACATAACACACAACTCTACAAGGACATCTGCCTAACCACTACCTACTCAACCTTGGACCAATGTCAAAATTTTATTATTAATGGATATGCCCAAAGATTACTGTTTCAAATACCTTCTCTAATCCTCCTATATTTATCTTTATTTTTTAAAATTTTATTATTTTTATCTTATGTGTATGAGTGTTATGCCTGCATGTAGGTAAGTGCACCTATGTCATGCAATGCCTGCAGAGGACAGAAGAGGCTGTCAGATCCCCTGGAACTGGAGTTACAGACAGCTGTTAGCTGCCATGTGGGTGCTGGGATTCGAACCCAGGCCTTCTCTAAAAACAGCGTTCTTAACTGCTGAGCCATCTCTCCAGCACCATATTTATCTTTAAAAACTTGCTCTTTCCTTTTTTAATATATTCCAAATTTACTGTGGTGCATGTAATCCCATCACAGTGCTTTGGTATCTCCCAAATATCCTTATTCTCTGGAGAATCTGATTGTTTTGTTTATTTGGATTGCCATATGCTATACTGAGTTGAATTTATTTCCCTATTCCAATTCAGCTCCACCCCTGTGTGAAGCATGTTCAAGCATACCAGTACTTTGGAAAGCTCACCTCCACACTTGTTCTCTGTGCTGCCCCTCTGATTCATAAGGCTAATGTCAATTATTTAAAAGCACTGTGCAACAATCACACAGTGATTACTGAACCAAATCATTCACCAATAAATTATCTGTTTAGTTATAAGAAGAAAGACATTGTATAAACCTGTAAAAGCAAATGTTAGTGGACTTGCGTTTGAAACTGACCTACAACTCCTACTTGATGGGTAGCATATCCTGGCAATCTGCTGGGTCCTTCTCCCAGCCACAGAGTCAGCGTGGAGGAATTGGATTCTGTATGGTGGAAGCAGAAGCCCAGGGAAGCAGCAGGGGAAATGTGGTGGCTCTGCAGGATGGGGATGTGTAGCCACACAGCTCTCCTGCCTCTGACCTCCACTGCTGTACGGCAGTTGGAAATGTAGAGGAAAATAACAACCTGTGAAGTTTTTCAAATGAGTTGAGTGGGTCACATCCTTTTAGCACACACTTCTGGGAAACTCATGTCCCCATCAGGGTTGCTACCATATTTTACCAGAATCACATTATTTATGTGATTCTCTACCCAGAACAGTGCTGAGCTTTATATCAATACCATCTAAAGACTTGCCACACAATAGGTGCTCAATCATTATAAAGTGGACAAAGGAACTGACAAAACAAATGTGATTTTTTATTTTCATTTTTTATTAAGACAGAGTCTTTCTGAGCTCCAGTTGGCCTGGAATTCTACAGGCCAGGCTTGGCCTGATCTCACAGGGATCTGCCTGTCTCCACCTCCTGTGGGCTGGGATTAAACCCGTGTGCCACCATACCCAGCTAACAAATGTGATTTTTAATACTTTTTTGCTTTCTTTTTCTTTCCAGTTCTGGAGATGAAACCTAGAGTCTCATGCATGCTACACAGGTGCTCTACCACTGGCCAAAACCCCAGCCAATGCTGTTTCCTTAATGTCCTTAATTTTAATCTTTATAAATGACAATTTAGGGTGTTTTTGACTGTTCCTGTAAGAGTTCTGAAAATTATTTATGGTTTAAAATTGCAAGGTGATCAAGAAAGTATAAAAGAGAATATAATGAAGAAATAAACCAATCTATTATGAGTCTGAACAGAGAAAAATCTTGAGTTTTTTCACACGAAATTAGAAATAAACTTTACCACATATACACCTTATATCACGTGGTTCATAATACATTATATACAGAGCAGACTGTCATTAAAATTCTTTCAATGAGCATGAATTTCTCAATAATAGCAGTGTCTCTCATGTAAGTATTCACAAGCTATTTAACCATCCTTCTACTCTTAGACATTAATATTATTTTAAAATATTCTTTATTATAAAATATTCTTTATTATAAATGACCATGATGAACATAAAGATAGGCTTTCTTAGAATTCTTTAAATTTTCTTACTTTTCTATGTAAGATTAAGCCAGGGGAAAGATGCTAATTTAGAAGTTTCAGACACTTTACATTATCTAGTTTCTCACAATCATGAAAGACAAGGTGACTTTTAATTTATGGATGAAGAAATGAACCCTGACAATTCAGACATTTTAGAAAACCTTTTCAAATCAATTTTTCCATCCATTATTTTACTTCCTTTTAACAATGATGCTGTTCTGCCTCAGCTCTGCAGTAAGCTCTTCCATGTTAAGGACCATGGACTCTTCCTCTTTGGCGGTCAATGTGCATAGCACAGTGACAAATCCATGGTTCTTTAATAGATTTCTTCATTTGATCCAGCATGCACTGTAGCTATAGGATCAGATAGATCATTCTTTCCTCACTTTCTCTAATTAAATCATTTTGAAGTTGATATGTCAACACAGAAGAATTATCATCTCAAAGGGGTAAGAGTTTATTTTGGAGCCAGATAATGAGTGACCATGGTCCAGGAAAACAGATTCAGGTTACCCCAAATTCCATGTTCCAATGTGGTAACAGTTTCATTAACTTTTTATAGTAACAGAAGAAAAAGTCATAAATCAAGATATTCCATTAAGTAGGCGGACAAAGCAAAAGAGAAATCTCAGCTATAGGTCTCAGATGTTTTCTAATGGCAATCCAGCTTTTTGGTAGTAGAAGCTGTTGATCTGCTAAGTTAATACATTCCAAAAGGTTTTTATCTGTTAGTCACAGACGGTAAGTCAAAAACAAAGGTGGGCAAGGAGTGGCTATTTTGGGGGCTAAAGATGGCCCAAGATAAATGGTAATTAGGTTCTGGACCTGACACATTCCAAACTCTCCATAATCACTAAGGTTCTAACCAACTGATTAGCCTATGTCCATGCTACCTAGCAACATCTATTATATCTAGTTTTTCTATTTCTATTTAAAACGCCGTGCATTTGCAGTCTTCCCACAGGAATCAGAGCTGTTTCACCATTGGTACAAATACTGTCTGTGATGCCAGGAATAGTGATGCAACTTCTGTAATCCAGCACTCTGGGAGCAGAGGCAGAAGGATCAATCCTGAGTGTGAAGCCAGCCTCAGCTTTATGTACCACTTACCTGCCTCAAATGCCCCTCCTCTGCCAAGAAAGACATTTGTGAGACAGCATTTATTGACAACTTTTGAGTTGTCGATAACAAAATAGAAATAGTAAAAGAACAGACTTCATGTGTAAAAAGTGCATGCCACCATGCCTGGCTTAATAACTATTCCTAATAGATTAAATACAATCTGTGTAATTTGCTTGATGAGGAAAAAGAAAGACTTCCTATTAGGCTTTCTTCTCCAATTAGTTTTTCTTTACATGTCCTACCAGCTAGTTTTGACTCCATTACAATGGAACTAACAGATAGTAAGTAGAGCATCATGACACAGAATAGAGCCAGGGGGAATTACATATTGTCTTCCAACTGGGAATAACACCATGTACCTCACAAGGTTGTTGTGAGGACTAAATTAATTCATAATTGTTGGATTCTTTTTGTTTTGTTTTTCTGAGACAAGAGGTCTCCCTGTACCTCTAGCTGGCTTGGAACTAGCTATGCAGACCTGGACTGCCTCTGCCTCCAGAGTGCTGGGATTAAAGGCTTGCACCACTAGCCTTGTCTAATGCTTGGCATAAAGCATGTGGCCCCAAACCTGGGGCTTGAATCTTGAATATATGTCCAAATCCAACATACTTTTTGATGTGGTGGATTACCACCACATCATCTGTACCCATCCACACACGTGTACACATACATATCGGGTTGAACAGATTTGATTTTGCTACTGGCAATCGCGTGGTCTCATTTACTACAGATAGGAGCAGTTGGAGGACACATAGATGTGAAGAGGTAAGTAGTTTGGTTCTGGGATGAAGATTAAACAACAAATCAACTAAGCTTATTTGTATTTACATGCCATAAATTACAGATCATTTGAGGTTTCCTGTTATGGGAGAGATCGTTCTGAGCCGAATTTCCATGCTATGCCTTCAGTTTGGATTTCTCCTCAGGGGCAGTCTGAAAACGAGTCTGCTCTCCCAAACCAAGCACCAGTTCCTTAGTGTGGGCTCCTCCTCCAACCTTCGTTTCCTGTTACTGGGCCCAATGTTGAAAGCCTATGGAGTGTATTCCTATTTGAAAGCTGCAAAATTCCGTGAGACAAACTTCAATTCTAGACCCAATTGCTCCTATATGTAGTAAATGAGACCAGCAGAGCTGCTCTCATCCGTCCCCCGACTGTCCTCCGGGTTTACAATACCGACAGCGCAGTGGCGGAGGGACAGCACCACTGCAAGTGTGGGGGAGTGAGTGCTAACATTCGCATTTACTAAACTTCACATGTGCCCAACCCGGTGCTAGGTGCGTCCAACCTTCGCAGCAAGACCTGGACTAGGTAGAGGGTACATCCCGAAGGCCGCACTGAGGCGACCTCTGGGCGTCTGTCCGTCCAAGGTCAGCGTCCTTCAGCTTTCACCTCAGAGAGCGCACTCCCCCCCTCGGTTTCCCAGTGCCTCGAGCCGAGCCCCGCACTTGCCCTGCAGGAACTGCCTTTTGGCGCGTGTCCAGACAACGCAGGTGCACCAAGACGCCCCCGAATCTGTCCAGCTCGCTGGGTAGCTTGCCCACGCCGGAGACCGGATCTTGTAGGCCGCCGGAGGCTGCTCGGCCACAGCAGGGCAGCACCGCAAGCCCACGTCGGGAACTCCAGAGCCTCCACATGGAGGAGCCGGACGGCTCTAAGAAAGCTGGAGCCCAGAGGGACGGCCTCCTCTGCGCTCGCCCCGCCCTTCATCTAGTCCCGCCCTTCCCCAGCTAGCCCCGCCCCTCCTCTAGCTCTGCTCCATCCATCGCCTTGTCCCACCTCCTTAGCTCCGCCCCATCTGATGGGCACCGCCTCATCCCGCCGCATCTTGCCTCTTCCCTCCCCATCCCAGCCCGTCCCTCCCGGTGTAGCCACGCCCCTTCTCATCTATCCCCGCCCCTCCATCACCTCGTCTCACCTCTTCTGGCCCCACCCTGCCCCCCACCATTTTGCCCCGCCCCATCTCGACACCCCCCACCCCTTGTCTAGTCTCACCCCGCCCATTTCGCACCGTCCCTCCCCATCCCATCTCGCCCGGACCCATCTCTCCCCCTCTCCCCTTCTCTTCCCATCCCACTGGGGTCGTCGCCTCGCCCCTCCCTGTCTCGCGCCGTCCCGCCCCACCTTGCGGTCTAGCCCCGCTCCGCCAATTGCCATTCGAGGCCGGGTCACCCCGCCCCACATCCTCCTAGGCGCAGAGGAGGTCTTACCGTAAGATCTATAATAGCGACACAACTAAATTTAGCTGCGACTTCCACTTGGCACAACTGGGGAGCATACCTGCCCTTCACTATGGCTTCGGGGAAACGGAGAAACTCCAGTTTAGTCACCTTTGCTCCTTAAACCAATGTTTGTGTCAGGACTAGGCAAGCGGCGGAGAAACCCAAGGACGCCTTTCGGGAACTTATAAAAGGCGGTTCCCTACACCGAGCTCCTCTTTTACGGTAGGAGAACGTTCACCCCACAACAGCTTCAGATGGGGCGGGCTGGGGCGGGCTGTAGACCTTGGGTCTCCAGGCCACCTGCTCTGCTGCGCTCTGCTCGGAGGATTAAGGGCGCACGCCGAGCCGCTGACCTTTAACCCGGAACTTTTCTACCCCAACCGCGCACGTTGAGCCAGCTTTGAGGCTGCTTCTCTCAGGTAGCCTTCAGTCATGTCTTCCAAGAAGAGCCGAAAGCGGCTGAAAGAAGGCTCGGATGGAGGCTCTCCCTCGTTCTCGGCTGGTCCCTCGCGCGCGGGGACTCCTGCTTCTGCTCGACCGGACGCGGTGGGGGCGGCGGCGCCGGGGACCCTGGTGGTGACTAACTTTCTCGAGAAAGGTAAGAATGTAGAGGGCTTCGAGGCCAAGGCGCGCCACCCGAGGGGTTCCTGCTTGTGGTGGTGGGCGTGACGCGGGAGCCGGAGGCCTAGCCTGGGCTCGAGCTGCCGGCGCAGGAAAAACAGAGCCTGGTTTGCTCATCCTCCCGCGGGCTCCAGAATTGTTTGGGCAGTATCTGGAGAGTGAACCCCGGCAATCAGTAATATCCCGCGATCCTAGAATTTTAAAATTGCATTTGAAAAGGCCTTTTCCCCCTTCAGATTAAATGATTCCTATTTAGCGAGCGTAGGATACGCTAAAAAGCCAAAGAGCGTGTTCTGAGACTGTGGATCCGTACTGCCTAAGTCAGCCTTGTCTTTAGGAGTAGGGGAGTTTTCTTCCACGGCGCGCAGGCCCTGATAAGTCACAACTATTAATTGCACGCTAGTAGTAGTAGCAAGTTAGCCCTGTCATCTGCTTCTCTCATCTGGTTTTCACAGAAGCTGTGATGCGTGAATACTGTATTCTAATGGCCTTTCTTAAGTGTAGAGAAAGTTAATGGGGTTCCATCCGGGTTGTACAGGTAGCAAGTGGCAGAATCCATGTTTGAGTCTGATGTTCGAGTCTACAGCCATTGCTTAATCGTAGTTTTGTTGACTTGGGGGAATGGGCTGTAGACTTATGTCTTGAGGCATGCTTTATGTATAATAGTTTTGAAAAAAATGGAACAGATTAAAACGAGGGGCAAGGGGTTTTACATTTTTATTTATTATTTTAATTTTATGTGTCTGCATTTATTGCCTGCATGTAAGTGCACCTGTGTCTTGCAATGCCGTTAGAAGTCAGAAGAGGACACCAGATCCCCTGGAACTGGAATTGCAATTGCAGTACAGTTGTTAGCCACCATGTGAGTGCTAGGAATTGAACCCGGGTCCTCTGCAAGAGCAGCCAGTGTTCTTAACCACTGAGCCATCTAAAGTTTTTTATCTCTAATTGGACCTTAAAGGCAGTCTTATTGTTAATGTAGTGTTTTCATTCTGTTTTAGAAATGGCAAGAATAAACTTGTTCTGTCTTGGGCATTTTATTTCTTTCATACTAGATCTTTCCCACGGTTCATTTCTCTTCTATCTTAAATAACAAAAGTTCCATATTTTCTGCCACCATGTTTTCATTATCAGACAAATTAAATGGAGTGCTCTGCCACCTTACAACTCACATACTGCTTAGCCTGGTCCTAGTTGACTTTCACACCACCATTTCTTGGAAACTGCCTTGTAATAGCCACACATTTGTGTCCATGTTGGCAAATCTTGTTACCCTTAGTAACATTTGGCATTGTTGACCATTTTTTCCTCAAAACACCTTATTACTTGTTTTATTTGCCATCAGACTATCCTAATTTTTCCCCATGGGTATTGGTAATCAGATTCTTTTGCAGGTTTACCCTTTTTCACCTGAAGCTTCTCAGTTCTTTCTTAGTCTGATACCCTCTTTTCTCTATATTTTCTATAGGGCAAGTGCTCCAATGCTAACAGTTTCCCATCTCTATTCTTTTCAATTTTTTATTTATTTTCATAATTAATACTGTTTCTGAGTCTTGATTCAGTTGTCCTTTAAATCAGGATGATTTGCTGATTTGCTGTGGCAGAGTTTTTTAAATGTTCAATAGCTAACACATTGACACTTTTGTAAAATACATTCAGTTTAGCAAAAAAATTTAAAAAGCAAAATAATTAAATTTTTTGGGTTCACCAGATATAGAATTTTATCAAGTTGCAGTAAATGCTTAAGTGATTATCATGTTTTGTACTTATTTCCATCATGAACCAGTTTGTAGATTAAGTTTCGAAAAGCACTGTCCACTACCTTTTCTTTCATTTCTCAAAGGTACTTTAGAACCAACTTCATGAGTCCATCTCAGTCTGACACCTTCCTCTGTCCTATGAACAATAGCTTTTTTGTTTTGTTTTGAGACTGGATCTCTGTAGCCTCAGCTGACATGGAGATCTCACAGAAATCACAGCCTACCTCTGCTGGGATTAAAGGTGTGTACCACCATGCCCAGCATTGCAGTAGCCTTTTATTTGATTTGTCTTCTACCAATTTGTCCCCTTAATTACTCCTTTTTGATTTAACAGTCAGAATGATCTTTTAAAATGAATATCTTGTCATGTTCTACCATACATGCCCCTGGACTTCAATTACTGTTAGGGTTATGACCAGTGTCTTGATATAATCTGTTATCCTGGGTGGTTTTGTCTTTGCTTACACAATCCCCTTTCTCTCCCATCACTCTTACCCTCTAGAGGGTGTGTCATATTCCTTTCTATCCACAGCAGCTTTACATGCTATTCTCTGTTGGTAATTTTTTTTTCTTCTTATTTAGTTATTTCCTCCTTTTTTCCCCTGCACCTGAATTTTAATAGCACTTTGTTTTGAATAACATTCTCTGATTCTTCCAAATTACATCAGATTTCACATAATAGCACTCTTCAGTTATTCTGTTTTTTTGTTAGTTTTAGTTTGTACCTATATAGATATTCAGTAATTGTTGGATAGATAACTCATCTTGCTACGTTATAAACTCTGGGAGTTCAAGGAAGCAAGATTGTTTGAAATTGCCTTTGTAGGCTGAAGAGATGGGTTAATGGCTTATGGCACAGACTTAAGGACTAGAGCTCTTATCTCTAGCACTCTTGTAAAAAGCTGAGCAGAGGGCTGGGGAGATGGCTCAGTGGATAAGAGACTTGTTCTGCAAGCAGGAGGAACCGTGTAAAAAGTCTAGCATGGCTGCATGTGCCTATAACCCATCATGGGGATGGCGGGGAGCAGAGACAGGTGGATCCTGAGAGTTCACTGGCCAGCGTCACCAAAACCCATCAAGCTTCTTTCTGGATTAGTGAGAGCCTTGTCACAAGGCAATAGCACAAATAGCTATAGAGGAAGGTACCTGACAATCTGTGCTCACCTGCTGGTACCATACTCATACCACACACATACCCACAGCTGTCTTAGTTTCTTTTCCATTGTTGTGGTAAAATACCCTAAAAAAACAGCTTAGAGAGAAAGGGTATTTTTTGGTCTTTTTGAGACAGGGTCTTCCTGTACCCCAGCTGCCCCGGAACTCACTATGTAGACCAGGCTGGCCTTGAACTCACAGAGATCCACCTGCCTCTGCCCCCTGAGAGCTGGGATTAAAGGCACCATTTTTGCCTGGCAAGAAAGGGTGATTTTTTGTTTGGGGGGTTTTTTTTTTGGTTCACAGTCTAAAAGAGGTAAGTCACAGCAGCAGGAGCTTGAGAAAACCTGTCACATCACATCCTTAGTCAAGAGCAGGGAGCAATGAATTTAATGCTTGTGTTAAATTCATTGTTTCCTTTTGATTGTGGATGTAATGTGACCAGCTGCCTTAAACTCCTGCTGCTGTGTTTGATGACCTGAGCTAAAGAGATCTGGAATCCATGAGGTGGAAGGAAAGAACCAACTCCCTTAAGTTGTTCTCTAACCACCGCTTGAGCGCCACACACAAAAAATTACAAAGTACTGGAGGAATGAGGACTAGTGATCAGAATTGCGTGAACAACTTGAGTTGGAGAATGTAAGTGGAGAATTGCATAATGGTGTATTGGGAAAGGAGGACATTGGGTGGGAATTTTTACATGATCTCCATTAACATAGAAGACTGGAGGTAATTAGGGAAGTTTTTAAAATCCTGGAGTATGTGGGTCAGAAGTGGAAACATCTAGAGGCAACCAGATAGATGTGCCAGTTCTTAGTGGAAGCTTTTGAATACTAGTAGCTGACCCAGAATCTGTGTTGCAGAAAGTTCAGAGACTCTTCATTGCAATTAAAATTTTTTATTTTTGTTGTTTGTTTTTGACAATGCTGGGGATACAACCTAGGTACTGAATTATGTCCCCAGCCCCATGTGGTTAGTTCTTAAAAGAAATGAGAGGCTTTTTTTCTTTTTAGTTAATACTCACATGTTGCCATTAAACACTCAAATTTTATTTTTAGATTTGTTAAGAAAGAGGATTTCTTGCCAGCTGTGGTGTCACATGCCTTAAATCCCAGCACTTGGGAGGCAGAGGTAGGTGGATCTCTGTCTGGTCTACATAGCAAGTTCCAGGCCAGCTAGGGCTATAGGGAGACCCTGTCCTAAAAGACAAACAGAAAAGAGGTTTCTCTGGGATATGGTAAGTGCACTGATATGGTTACATGGGTAGAGGATTTTTATTTACTCTAAAATAAACCACACCTTATTTTCAGTTATAAAATAGTACAAAAATATTTTTTCTTTTTTTTATAGTAGATGGCAAAGTTCCTAAGACATTCCAGAATTCCCTTGTTCACCTTGGACTCAACACTATGAAGTCTGCAAACATATGTATCGGTCGACCAGTGCTGCTTACCAGTTTGGATGGAAAGCAAGAGGTAAAGGACCTTATCATCTTTTTACTTGGAAAGATTTGAAACGATTCTGATTTTAACTTTCAGTGCATTCAGGAATCAGTGAAAAACATTACAAATATTTATTTGTTTGTGTGTGGGTGTGTACACATGTACATGTGGAGGTTAGAAGCCAGTTTGCTGTAGTTGGTGCTCTTTTTCCACCATGGGTTTTGGAGATCAGACTTGTGTTGTCAATCTTGGTAGTAATTGCCTTTACTTGTGGAGCCATCTTGCAGACCCCCCCCCAAAATATTTTTAAAAGACTGTCCTATGTGTTAGATTTGGGAGGGCAGAAAAAGGAAGTAGTTTAAAGTTTAGAAATAAGACTCAGAGTCAGACCTACGGCAGGCAAGGGATGTGCTCCCTGGATTCAGGAAGCCCAGCAAAGGGTTGATAGCTGTTCCTCGAGGAATCATTATCTGCTCATTGAAGAGGGAACAGTCTGATCTTATGTAGGAACTCTGTTGCACACAGCTGTAAGAGTTAACTCTGTGCCAGGGTTTGGTGTCCTTGAGGGTCTCTTTTCTGAAGATTATTTGCTCATGTAGGCATGTGAGTTATCTATAGCACTAAAGGAGACAGGTGGGCTCCATAGTCTCCCTTAGTCCAGGGAGTGACCCATTGATAAGGCTTGAGAAAGGCCAGACTGCCAATTTAGGGCCAGTTAGCCACTCTAAGGAATTTATATCTTTATGGCCTCCTCTAATGGAGCTTATGTCTCTCTGTCTCTCCTGAAATTCACATATTCTATCACTATGTACATAATAACTACTCAAATATCATAGAGAAAAGGCTTCTTCCCCCCCCCCCCCCCCCCCAGGGAGGTGGTGGCATATATCCCTTTTGGCTCTGCTTCTCCTAGTCTGTTATATTTATTTTTTTGCAGAGATGTCATATTAAGATAAGAAGGGCACTTGTCCTGTCCTGAATTTTCAACTTAATGAAGTTGAGAGAACCAAGCTCTCACCACTTGCTGTAGCTTTTTCTGCTGCTTCCCTCATTCATAGGCAAGCCTACGAAAATGTTTTGAACTTGCTTGCCTGCTTATAGGACTCTTCCATTCTTTTCTTTATTTTGGTCTTAAACTGTACTTAAAAGAATCTCATACTGTCCGACCTCCATCTGTGTAGCAGTTCTGATTTCAGCAGACTGCCAGAAAGTGCGAAGTTCTGTCCTCCCTGTGTCCTCTCTCTGACAGAGGGTTGAGAATGCAGGTGACTACCTGAGAGCCCCCAGATCCTGCCTCCATATGGTAGTGAGCTTCCCCTAATTGCTCCATACCCATCCCCCTACCTGGGATTTCCTGAGGCCCCTCCCAAGGCCCCAGGGCAGATCTGGCTTTGGCAGTTTAAGGCTGAGATCCTAGCACACAGCCTGAGAGGGTGGGTTTTAACCTCCATCGGTCTAGCGGCTCTGATCTCAGCAGACCACCAGAGACTGCCGAGTTCTGGTCTTCCTCTGGCAGAGAGCCTGAGAATGCAGGAGACTGCCTGAGAGCCCCTGGATTCTGCCTCCATGTGGTGGTGAGCTTCCCCTAATTGTGCCATACCCATCCCCCTACCTGGGATTTTGTGAGGCCCCTCCCAAGGCCCCAGGGCAGATCTGGCTTTGGTAGGCTAAGACTGAGATCCTAGCAGACAACCTGAGAGGGTAGACTGCCTGAGAATGCCCAGATCCTGCCTCCACGTGGTGAAGGAAGCCTGAGTGTACCTGACTGGAACCTGAATTGGGCTTCTCTGGGCACTCCTGAAAAGCTGATCTGAATCCATCAGTTCCCTCCAAATTAAACCTGAGAGAACCTGAACCCTGTACCAACCAGCTTTTCATAACCAATAAAGAAAGGGTCTAGGCACCTAGATAATACAAACAGAAGCATACTTCAACTTAATTCCCATATCAGAATCATAAAGAAAAAAAGAAATGCACATGCCAAAATCACAACAAAATAACAAAATGGAAAGCCAAAACACTATGTCCCCACCAAACTCCACCGATCCTGTAGAAGAGTTCTACAAGGAGAACCCCCTAGAGATAATCCAGGACACTGAATTTAAAAGAACAGTCATGAACATGATCAAGGAAGTCAACGAATTTTAAAGAACACATGAACAAACAAATCAAGGAGCTAAAAGAAGATAGTGATAAACATCTGAATGAATTCACAAAAGAGATGAGAGAAACACTGAAGAAAACTCAGGCAGAAATGAAGAAGGAAGTGCAAAACTCAGTAAGCCAACTTGAAACAACAAGGGAAAGCCTCACTGCTAGAATGAATGAAATGGATAACAATATCAGCACTGGAGGATAAAGTTGAAGAATTGGACCCCTCAAGCAAAGATTCTGGAAATTTTTTTAAAAACACAGTAATGGAATATGCAAGAGATGTGGGACACCATGAAAAGGCCAAATCTCTGAATCGTAGGAATAGATGAAGAAGAAGAATCTCAGCATAATGGTATTGGCCAGATCTTAAACAGAATCGTGGAAGAAAATTTCCCAAAAAGAAAGACATGCCCATACAAATACAAGAAGCACATAGAACACCAAATAGACAGGACCAGAAAAGAAACTCCTCATGGCATATCATAGTAAAAACACTAAATGTGCAGAACAAAGAGAGAACACTGAAAGCAGCAAAAGAAAAACAAGTCACATAGAAAGGAAAGCCCATCAGAATTACAGCTGACTTATCATGATAAATGCAACCTATGAAAGCCAGAAGATCCTGAACCAAGGTATTTCCAGTATAGCCTGAAAGAATAAATGTCCACAAAGCCAGCCCTTCAAAGAATACTTGAACCAATTCAGAGAGTGAAGAGAGAAACAGCTATACCCCAGGGGCAACGAAAGAAAATAAGTAAAGGTATAATTGAGGAAACATAATTAAAGAACACAAACAGCCATCAAAATGATGGCAACCAGTATACATCTTTCAATAATAACCTTAACTATTAATGGACTGAATTCCCCAGTCAAAAGACACAGGCTAAGTGAATGGATTAAGAAACAAAATCCATCTCTTTGCTGTCTGCAAGAAATGCATCTCACCTTCAAGGACAGGTAGTACCTTACGGTAATAGGATGAAAAAGAATATTCCAAGCAAATGGGGCTAAGAAACAAGCAGGGGTTGCAATTCTAATATCTGACAAAATAGACTTCAAAGTAAAACTAACCAGAAGAGATAAGGAGGGTCACTTCATTCTGATCAAAGGAACAGTTAACCATGAAAATATTATAATCCTTAACATATATGCACCAACCTCTGGTGCACCCAAATTCATAAAAATACTACTACAGGACTTTAAGACACAGACTAACCCCAACTCCGTAATAGCAGGAGACTTCAGTGCCCCACTGTCTCCATTAGGTCAACTGGACAAAGAATAAACAGATACCTGAATTAAATGATACTAATACATCAAATGGAACATCTTTCAAATATTCCACCCAAGCACGAAAGAATACACTTTCTACTCAGCACCCCATGGAACTTTTTCAAAACTTGATCACATACTAGGCCACAACACAGACCTCAACAAATACAAAAATATTGAAATAATCTCATTCATTTCATCAGACCACAATGCAGTAAAGCTCAAAATGAACACTGGACAAAGCCCTAGTCACTACACGAACTTGTGGTGATTGAACAACACACTGCCAAACAGTTAGTGGGTCAAAGGAGAAATTAAAAGAATTCCTGGAATTCAATGAAAAGGACAATACAACACAACACAACCTCTGGGACACTTTAAAAGCAGTTCTAAGAGTGAAGTTTATAGCTCTAAGTGCCTACATTAAAAATTAGAAAGGACCCAAATAAATGACCTAATACTGCAACTCAAAACCCTGGAAAGGCAAGAACAAATGAAACCCAAACCCAGCAAAAGAGAAGAAATAGAAAAACTCAGAGCAGAAATTAATGAAATAGAAAAAAACAATTCAAAGAATCAATGAATTTAAGACCTGGTTCTTTGAAAAGCTAATCAAGATAGACCCCCTTAGCCCAGTTAACCAAAAGAAAGAGCAAATCCCAGTCAATGAAATCAGAGATTAAAGAGGAGACATCACAACAGACACCCAAAAGATCCAGACCATTATAAAGGAATATTTAAAAAACCTATCTGCTACCAGTTTGAAAATCTAAAAGAAATGGATGGATATCTAAAATCATGGGGCCCACCAAAGTTAAACCAAGAAGAGATCAATGGTTTAAACAGACCTATAACATATGAGGAAATTGAAACAGTAATACAAAGCCTCCCAACTGAAAAAAACCCAGGCCCAGATGGTTTTACAGCAGATATCTACTAGACATTTAAAGAAGACCTCCAATCAAAACTACTTAAATTATTCAAAACAATAGAAACAGAGGGAGAACTCCCAAATTCCTTCTATGAAGGCAGCATCACTCTAATACCAAAGTCAGGTAAAGATACAGCTAAAAAATAAAACTATAGACCTATATCCTTAATGAATATAGATGCAAAACTTCTCAACAGAATATTGCAAACCGCATACAGACACACATCGAAAAGATCATTCACTGTGATCAGGTAGGCTTTATCCCAGAGATACAGGGATGGTTCACTACACGAAAGTCAATAAACATCATTAATCATATAAATGGACTCAAAAACAAAAATGACATTGTCATCTCAATAGATGCAGAAAAGACTTTTGACAAAATTCAGCATGCATTTATATTCAAAGTCCTAGAGGACATTGGACTGGAGGGAACATGCCTCAACATGATTAAGGCTATATACAACAAACCCACAGCCACCATCATTCCAAATGGAGAAAAACTGGAAGCATTCCCATTAAAATCGGGAACCAGACAAGGATGTTGTATTAGTCAGGGTTCTCCAAAGAAATGGAACTGATAGAATGAATATATATGTATAGAGATTTATCAGCTTAGCTCACAGGATAGAGTCCGAGAAGTCCAACAATGGCTGCACCACACTGGACAGGCTGAGAATCTGTAGTCGCTCAGTCCACGAGGCTGGATG
>NW_008352316.1:574302-587040 GCF_000622305.1 Nannospalax galili | reverse complement strand
TCTTTACTATTTTTCAACATAGTGCTTGAAACTTGCTAGAGCAATAAGACATGAGAAGGAAATTAAAGAAGTACTAATTGGAAAAGAAGAGGTCAAACTATTACTTTTTGCAGATGATATGATACTATACCTAAAAGATCCCAAAAGTTCCACCAGAAAAGTCCTAGAACTGATCGTCACTTTCAGTATAATGGCAGGTTATAAAATCAACCTACAAAAGTCAGTATCCTTTCTATATACAAATAACAAGCAGCTGAGAAACAGTACAGGGAAATGCTCCCATTCACAATAACTGCAAAAAAAAAATATCTTGGAATAAATCTGACCAAAGACACCAAAGATTTCTACAGTGAAAGTTTTAGATTGTTAAAAAAGAGATTGAGGAATACACCAGGAGACGGGAGGACCTTCCTTGTTCATGGATTGGAAGAATTAATATTGTGAAAATGACTATCCTGCCAAAAGCAATATGTAGATTGAATGCAATCCCAATCAAAATCTCCATGACATGCTTCACAGAATTAGAAAAAACCATTCTTAAATTCATATGGAAGTACAAAAGACCTCGGATAGCCAAAGCAACCCTGAGCGCAAAGAGCAATGCTGGTGGGATTACTATACCAGATGTTGAAGTATATTACAGAGCTATAGTCTTAAAAGCAGCATGGTACTGGCACAAAAATCAATGGAACATCATTGAAGATCCAAACCCAAGTACAGGCAATTTCAGCCACCTGATATTTGACAAAGGGCCCAAGAACACATAATGGAGGAAAGATAACATCTTCAACAAATGATAACATCTTCAACAAATGGTCCTGGCAAAACTGGATCTCTACCTGTACAAGAATGAAACTAGATCCTTATCTTTCACCTTGCACAAAGGTCAACTTCAAATGGATCAGAGACCTCAATGTGAAACTGGAAACCCTGAAACTATTAGAAGAAAATATTGGCAGTAACTTACAAGATAAAGGTATCAGAAGAGATTTTCTAAGTCATACAGCAGTTGCTCAGGAATTATGGTCATCAATCAACAAGTAGGACCTCATTAAGCTAAAAAGCTGTACAGCAAAAGAAACAATCAAAAAAATGAAGAGAAAACCCACAGAATGGGAAAAAATCTTCACCAGTGACACATCTGATGGGTTTAAGATCCAGAATACATAAAGAACTCTAAAAACAAAGAATCGAGAAACCAAATGATCTAATTAAAAGATGGGGTAAAGGTCTGAACAGAGAGTTCTCAAAGGAAAAAATAAAGATGACTAAGAAACATCTCAAAAAGTGTTCAACATCATTAGTAATTAGGGAAATGTAAATTAAAATCTCCCTAAGGTATCACCTTACCCCAATTAGACTGACCAGGATCTAGAGAAGAAATGATAGCAAATGCTGGCGAGGATTTGGAGAAAGGGGAGCGCTTATTCACTGCTGGTGGGATTGCAAACTCGTGCAACCTCTATGGAAAACTGTGGAGAACACTTAGAGATCTAAAAATGAATCTACCATATCATCCGATTATACCACTCCTTGGCATATACCCAAAGGACTCATCCTATTGCAGAGACACTTGTATAACCATGTTTGTTGCTGCTCTTTTCACAATAGCTAAGAGATGGAAGCAACATAAGTGCCCTTCAACTGATGAGTGGTTAACAAAAATGTATATTTACACAATGGAGTTCTATTCAACAGTAAAGAAAGATGAAATAATTTGCAGGTAACTGGATGGATCTAGAAACTGTTACAGTAAGTGAGGTAACACAGACTCAGAAAAATAAGCGATGTGTTCTCCCTCATATGTGGATCCTAGCACCAAATCCTTTTAAATTCCAGTTCCTTTTAATAAGACGATGCTATACAGCAGCCCCTTCTGCATGAAATAACTACTATGTTCACAACTTCTGCTGAGCCTGATCGCCAAACATCGCCAATAAGACGGTTGTGCTCATTCATTAAAGGAGGGCCAAGCAGGGTCATTGGACCTTACTGCGTTATCCAGCTACTCTTCCTAGCCAACTGTATGTAATTTGACCCTAATCACACATGGCCTCCTGGATTTGAGCGTGGCTAAAGTATACAATTTGGGGAAGGCTAGGAAGAGAAAGCATGACCCATGCTGGGTAAAGGCTTTTGAGTGTACATACCGTCAGGGCATACATCTCAGCAACCCCTCAGTTATGTTCGTAAGTAAGCTCAATAAATTCATTGGTTCCCCAGTAAAACTTTAATCAAACATTGGCCTGACACTAGAATGTTGAAAGGGAATAAGCATTCTTTAGCATCCCCAGGAAAAAAAGTCTCAGAACAGATGGAAAATTTATTTGTTAATGCTATTATGTCTCATAATTATTTTAAAAAAAATGAGAATGTAAAAGATGTTAAAAGGATATGAGAATGGAGATATTTTCCAAAATAGAAAAAATGAGAAAGTCTAAGCAAGTGATGAAGGTCTGTTTAGGTTTGTTATGATATATAAAGGATGAGACAAAAATAGTATACACATAATTTTAAAATGTCTATGGTCATAGTTTAGTCAACTAGTTAGGGAACAAATATATATGTCTAGAGAATATTTGTTTTTTTTACCCAAGCCTTATCTACATAGCACATGATAATTAAATGTCCCAGACTAGTGGAACCAACCTTATTGGATGTTTAACAGCCATAGTTTGAAGCCTATACTAATGTGGTCAGAGGGACTTAAAGGACAGTTTTTGCCACTTGCCCTCCATGGTCGAAGACGTGCCAGGGGACTATGGAACATCTCTCAAAATGTCCTGTTCAACTGTGGTGAGTCACCTGTCCTCTTGTTCAGGGAGGACATGGAGACCCCACGAGATAGACTTGAACCAATGTCCAGTCTACAAAGAAGAGGGTCAAGTCAGAAGAGACAACTTATGTATGCTTCCAAGTGAAGCTGGACATGGTCAATCAGGACCTTTGACTTCCCTTCACATAAATGGAACTGATAAAAGAAAGGAGCCAGGAACTCCTCCCAAGCCCATGTGATCCCTGAGGGACAGATCCTCAAATGACCTTGAGCGTAAAAATAAATAGATTTATTTGGGTCAACTATATGGTCTTAAACACACAAAAGGAAATTATAACCAAAGAGTAAATTCATCAGTATATTTCTTTAATTGTTTAAGGGATTACACTTCCCAGACATTAGGCTTAAGTCTATATAAAAAGTTATTTCGACAATTATTTCTCATTGATGATTTTGTTCCTAACCAGAAAGTGTTGCTCAGATGTAAGAAAGACTTCAAATCTTGGTCTCCAGTTCTGTAGTGCCCACCTGTATCTAAGGGAGACAACCAGCTATTGTTCTAAAATGATGGATAAATTTGTTTTCACCCCCTATCTAGAAGCCTTTGAGAGGGAACTGACACTGATTCTAACCACTCCAACAGCTATCAAAATTCCTGAAAACAAATCCTGAATCCATCACCCTCAAGTCCAACCTTGGCAGACAAAAGAAAAATGAGGAGAACCCAATAGAGGGATGCTTTTGGAAACCCTTGTCAAGGAATTCCAGTGAATTCTGATATGAACATTTGAAAATTGCCCTGTTCTGACTTTTTTCTAGTTCCCTGTCTAGAGCTTGTAATGCTAATTACTCTTCCTTTACTTCTCCTTCACATCTCCTATTCAGGATTCAAAGACTTTATTTTCCTCCTCGAGATAAAAGTTGTGCAATTTGGGAGTCTTTTAGATAGACCCTCTAATTGCCTCACCCTGCGACCCCGTTCAGCATGGAAGAAGCCAGAGTGGTCTGCATCCTGATTCACTATTGGGAATTTGGGTAACCTCTTCAGGGGATGGTGTGATAAGAATAGGAGGTAGGAATTGGCTAGGCAGTTAGGGTAAAAAATGACTCTAAATAAAAGTAGCCAGTTTCTTGGCTAAAAGTCAAAATGTCCTTGGGCTTCTTAGAAACATACTCTGTTCCAAAGGCCAAATTATTGAAAGTATTTGGGAGCTTTTATCCAATCCTTAAAAGATTTTAGGGTTACCTCTTCAGAGGGGGCAATGTTAGAGTAGCCAAAAGTCCCATTTTTTTTAAAAAAAAAAAAAGTACATGAAGTTATCAGAAAAAAGTGATGAGATATGGGAGGAGTTGGGTAGGAGTGAGTGGGCATGGATATGATCAAAACATCTTATATGCATGTATGAAATTCTCAATAAATTATTTATTTAAAAAGAATCTCGTACTATATCTTGTGTTAGAGGAACTGTAAATGTGTGAGCTTTAGGTAGAAATCTTTTCTTTTCTCTATAAATATTTAAATCTAAGATCTAGGGTTTTTTTTTTCTTTTGTGGTGGTTGGTTTTAATGTGTATGTGTATGTATATGTATAAATGTATGTTTTTCTGGTTACATGTGTTTGTGTGGGTGTCTGTACACGTGCATGTGGAGACCAAGAGTCAACCTTGGGTATCATTTCTTATGTGCCATCTGTTTTGTTTTTTGAGACAAGATCTATTGTCCTAGAACTCATTGGTAAGACTAGGCTTCTTGGCCTGTGAGCTCCAGATCCAGCTTTCTGTTTCAACACTGGGATTGCAAACATGTACCTCCATGCGTGGCGTTTTTATATAGGTTCTGGGGATCAAACTCAAATCCCCATGGTTGTCTAGCAAGTACTTCACTGGCTGAGCCATCTTCCCAGCCCTGAGATTGAGATTTTGAAGAAGCTCTTGTACTGTGTCTTTCGGTGCTTCTTGGATATGAAGTTCCAGGCTGGGCACATTACAAATTATCTTTTAATATTTTATCATTTTTGTCTTATCTATTAATGTCTTTCTCTTATTTAAAAAAAAAATCTTCCATTATATTCACTGTGAGTTCCTTCCTGGTCTTCACAAAGTATGTAATTAAAAATATTTTATTGTGAATTTATGTAGGATTTTATTTATATATATATATATTCACTTTTTTAATTTTTATGTGTATGAGAGTAATGAATGCCTGCATGTGTGTAAATGCACCTGTGTTGTGCAGTGTCCACAGAGGTCAGAAGAAGGTGTTGGATTCCCCTAGAACTGGAGTTACAGGCAGTTGCTGGCTAGCATGTGGATGTTGGAAGTTGAATCCAGGTCCTCTGCAAGAGCAACCAGTTCTCTTAATGTGAGCTGTCTCTCCAGCCCCTATTTTTATATTTTCTGACTGCAGTTTATCCTACTACAATTTCTGTCAGATTGTAACTGTTGAAGACTGTCTTGTGTTTTACAGATTCATATACTTACCTGTGCTTAGCATTGTTTCTTATAAATTAATATTTTATCAGTATTTTCTAATATTTTTATTTTCTTTCTCTGAGTAGGTTTATACAGCTTGGCCAGTGGCAGGATTTCCTGGAGGCAAGGTTGGCCTAAGTGAAATGGCACAGAAGAATGTGGGTGTAAGGGCTGGCGAGACCCTCCGGGTCCAGCCTCTTTTGGGTGCTGTACTTCAGGCTCAGGAGATGGATTTGGCACTGAGGTTTGGCTCTTTTCTTTGTTGACTGTCTAGCTCAGGCTTTAGAAATATAATGAAAGGTAAAGAAATATAAATCATGTACTTTCCTATTTTCTAGTAGCCACATTTAAGTAATAAAGAGAAACAGGTGAAATGAATTATAAATTTTATTTAACCAATAAATATAAAATATTTTAATATATAATGTTACTAATCAGGCATTTTACAATCCTTTTTTTCAAACTAAAATACAGTGTGTAATACCTGTCATTCCATTTTTTTTTCTTCTTTTGCTTGTTTTGTTTTTGAGACAGGGTCTCTCCCTGTAGCCCAGGCTTGCCTTGAACTTGTGATCTTCCTGCCACAGTCTGTAGCTGCTGGGAAATGTCTCCCTTGCTCCCTCCATCTTTCCCTTCCTTCCTTCCTTTCCTTTTTCTTGGTTTGTAGATGCTGAGGAATTTCTCTCCCTCCCTCCTTCTCTCCCTTTCCTTTTTCTTGGTTTGTGGTATCGAAATGGAAACTGGGGCACTAGCGGCATTTAAGTACTTGATAGCCACATGTGAATGACTAGTGGCCTGCTTTATGAGCTAGCACAATCTAAATGAGTGCTATGTTATCATTTATGGATAAAGGTCGCTGATCCTTGTGGTTAAAGTATGCCCTGACATTTTAGGGGAAATGAATTATTATTGATGAATACTTAGTAGTTGTGTTTCAGGGCTCCTTTTCTTGCAGTTACCAGCTGCTTATTTTGAATAGATACATTTTAAAAATTACTGTCTTTATTTTTGAGACAGTTTCCCTCTATAGCCCAGGCTGATCTGTGTAACTCATAATCTTGCTTCAGTCTTTGAGTACTAGGATTATAGATATGTGTTGCCATTCACAGCTCAGGAAATAATATTTAATTATGACAGCTTAAGAAAATAACCTGATTGCAAGTTTAAGTCATATTTAACGTACTAAAACAAAAGACTCGTGCTTCCAAAAGTTTTAAATTGTCCTTACCAAAGACTGTTTGACTTTGTGTGAACAAAGGGTTTCACCTATGCTTTTGAATATGTCCTTTTGTGTTAGATTGCTTATATAAATCTGATCAAAATTCATTTTAATAAAAGTACTTAGTGATAATTTGGGCAATGTATATGTAAGAATTCCCACACATTTTTCTAGTCATCATCTTGAGTTGAATGCTTTCTCTACTTTTGTAGATTGAAAGCTTGAGTTTTGATATTTTTTTCCCTTTGAAAATGGAAATGTTTTTAGAACAGAGAATGCATTTAATCAACATTGAAAACCAAGAAAAGCAAAATATTGAACACCAACTTTATATATTAGATACTTACATATGTTGCATACATGTATGTATATACACATTTATCCTTTTGTTTTTCTTATTTTCCTCTAATACCTTTCAGGATATTTATCCACCTTCCACAACCCTCCCTCCCCCCATTTTTTAAATTCACGATCTCACTATGAGCCCAGGTTGGCTTCGATCTCATAATCCTCCTGCTTCATCCTCTCAGGTGCTGGTATTAAGGTATGCCACTGTACCTCATTTATTTCCCTTCAGTAGGAAATGGGGTCAGTGTGAGAAAGCTGACTATTTTATGGAGTACGTAGTACTATTCAGATTAAAACAGATAAATCGGCAGACTGTATGTTAAAATTGCTACATGAAGTAATAATTAGTTGACCAGAATTAGCATTAGTTATGATCTATGAACTAGTCTCACCTTATTAATTGTAGCTAAGTAGTGTTGAGTGATTACAGAGGAATTTTAAGTTTGGCAGCAGGATGTAGAAAAGAAAGTTAATTTCCAATTAAGGAAAATCAATTGTTTTAATCTGATTGGACTGTTAGTTGCAGGTTGAAAAATTTATTAGCAATGGGGCTGGAGAGATGGCTCAATGGTTAAGAACATTGGTTGTTATTGCAGAAGACCTGGGTTCAAATCCCAGCACCCATATGGCAGCTAACAACTGTCCGTAACTCCAGTTCCAGGGGATCTGACAGCCTCTTCTGACCTCCGCGGGCATTTCACAACACAGGTGCACTTACCTACATGCAAGCAATACACGCATACACACAAAATAAATAAAGTTAAAAAAAAAAAAAAAAAGACTTTATTAGTGATGTTGGAGCGCCTTCTAGTGGCAATAATTTTAGCTACACCCGTTTTTAAAAGAAAATTTGAATAATTTCATTGTTCTAGCCCATATTTGTTTAATTATTCAGTTTAATAAAATAAGTATAACTTAATTCATTGTCTTAAATAGAATTAAATTTAAACATTGAAGGATATGCATTATCATATCTTTTATTAGTTTACAATGTGTGTATGTATACAAAGCAATATTTGCCATTTCTGTGTACAGTGTATGTTGACATTTCTTACTCCAGTAAAGTGCTAGATGGAATTGGTTTTTATGATTCCATGACACTAATGGAAAGTACCCCATATTTTGAAGATCATTGACTTAAACTTTTATTGCAGATAGTTTGCTCAAGTAAGAAGTTCTAAAAAGTGTTGTCATCCCAAAATTATATATTTTCAGGTTTTAAACAAATTATTCTTTTGATTATGTTTATAATATAAATGATACATGGCATTTTATAACCACAGTTTAGTTTCTACTGTACCTGATGCTAATTTGTTTCTTTTTATTCTTTTTGTAGTGACAAAGATAGAGAAATTAATGAAGAAGAACTGACTGGTTGTATTCTGAGAAAACTAGGTGAGACTAATATTTTAAATTATTTTCTTAAATTTTAAGCAATAGTACTGCAGAGATGGCTCAGCAGTTAAGAGCATCAGCTGCTCTTGCAGAGAACCTGGGTTCAATTCCCAGCACCCACATGGCACTTAACAACTGTCTGTAACTCCAGTTCTAAAGTAATCTGTTGCTGCCTACTGACTCTGGGCATTGCATGACATGGGTGCACTTACACACATGCAGGCAATACACTCATGCACATAAAATAAAAATAAGAGTAAAAAAAATTTTTAAGCAATAAGGCAGCAACAAAATGCGCTCTTGAGGTCTTGTAAATATAACTTTTTTCAAAATAGCTAAAAGAATATGTCCATTCGAAGACAAAGCTGGTGATAAAACTGAGACTTCTTGCGTGCATGCGTGCGTGCGTGTACGTACCAGAGTTTAACACTGGGTGCCTCATTCATTCTCCACCTTACATATCTATTTATTTAAAAACAGTTTTTCACCAAAGTTGGAGTTCTGTTTTTATGTCGGTTTATTTATGCCAGTTTTAGTTTCTAGTCAGTTTGTTATACTATGTAAATTAGTATTAAAACTGTTAAACCTGGTTAAGAAAATTGCACTAACGTGTATATTTAATACATTATTTTCTAGATGGCAAGATTGTTTTACCAGGCAACTTTCTGTATTGTACTTTCTATGGACGGCTTTGCAAGTTACAAGTGTTGCAAGTGAAAGGGACAGATGGCACAGCATTAGGAAAGCCCCAGAATGTGTCTAGCCCTGAGACTCAGGCCTGTGAGCATTCCAGTATGGAAACCAGTGACCTGGATATATCCTTCCAGCTAAGCCAGTTAGATATGAAAGAACCTCATAGCCCAGCATCACAAAGTAAACCTACTGATGACAGAATTTTAAGTAAAGCTGATGAAGATTTGTCGGATGTTATACAGAGTCCTGGGAATGGCAGTGGACTTGGGCTGGTGGAAGGCACAGGTCTTAAATGTAGTTTTGATTCAGCCAGAGAAGAAAGCAAGCAACTTACCAATGAAGAAAAACTCCTAAAATCTGCCAATGAAGGAGCAAAGTGCAATACTGATACTTTTTATTTTATTTCTTCAACAACAAGAATCAATCTTAGAAAAATTTGTAAAAACTCAAAAGAACAAGACAGCCAATTCAGAATAACTTACGACATGATTGGAGGCTTAAACAGTCAGCTGAAAGCAATTAGAGAAATAATTGAACTGCCTCTCAAGCAGCCTGAACTTTTCAAGAGTTATGGTATGTTACCATTAGTTTATTATACTCCAAAGTGTTACATTCAAGCTCAGAAGCAGTCCACCTATCCACTGTCTAGTCATTGTGTAGCTTCTTTTCCTGTCTTTATTTCCTGAGTCAGATATGATAGTTGCTTTGGGCGATGTTAGAAAAATGACCCATTCTCTATGCCTGGTCTTTAAAGTTGTAGCTTTAAAGTTTGTGCATGACAGGCTAGTCTCTTCTGATAACATATATCCACTGTTGGTAGACTGAATCTGTAGAAAGAATCTTGCTCTCAGTATCAGCTGTAATGACTAAAGAAATAAACACAGATAACCGTAGCTTGATTCAAACCTTTGTTAGGAAATAAAACTCTATCTCTCTGCCTTGAAGCAAGTAATTAAGGGAATAACTTGACTCCTAGGAAACTTGTGATTGATGCTGTGCAGTTGCTATGCATTCTTTTGCTTATGTTTGTTGTGTATTATCTCTGTTTTTTTTTCCATTTTCATAAATCTTTATTTAAAAGGAACTTTTGTATTTATATCTTTGCTCATAGTGTTTATATTCCCTAAGATGACAAGTTTGGAGAAGTTGGGATTGGTGGCTTGTTTATGCCTGCATATTTCATCTGGATTTTTTGCTGTATTCTGATTGTTGAACTTTGGGATATAGCAAGGGTGTCCTTTTGTGTTTTACTAACCTGCTTCCCTTGATTTATGTTCTATAGAGAAAGAGAAAGGTATTGCTGGGCCTCAGGGTTTGGGATTGACAATACATCTTCATGGAGGGTAGGGGAAAAGGTTTGACTCTCACTTTTTTATGCAAGGTAATACCGAATTTAGTGTCTTTTGTTTTTTCTTCTAGGAATTCCAGCACCTAGAGGATTATTACTCTATGGTCCGCCAGGTACTGGAAAGACAATGATTGCCAGGGCTGTGGCGAATGAAGTTGGAGCTTATGTTTCTGTAATTAATGGTCCTGAAATAATAAGCAAGGAAGCAGGGTCTCCCTGTAGCCCCAGCTGTCCTATAACTCACTATGTAGACCAGGCTGGGCTTGAACTCACAGAGATCTGCTTGCCTCTGCCTCCCAAATGCTGGGACTACAGGTGTGTGCCACCATGCCCGGCTAAATATGTATATCTTAAATGTGACTTTTTAAATGGCTGCATTACATTGTACTCTGGATATTTCATGCATTAAAATAGTTAGGAATATTTTAAATTTGCTTTATTGTTCAAGCATACTCTTGCCCAAGTAGCCTTGGCTGATCTCATAGTTGTGATGTTTATGCCTTTGCCTCTCTAATGCTGGGATTGTAGATGTCCTTCTAAATTTGCTTTAGAATGTATACAAAAATTAAGTTTAGAAGTAATTTTTGAAGCTAATTTAAGTATTTTAGAAATATTTGAAAATTCAGACTATCTTTTGTAGGAAAAGTTTTAAAAATAATAAGAAATGTCCATAAATGTTTTTTGTTTGTTACAGATTCTATGGTGAGACTGAAGCTAGGTTACGTCAGATATTCGCAGAAGCCGCTCTACGGTACTTTTATTATTTAGTGTTTGGGAATTAATAATTAAGACTCTATTAAAGTGAGATAGTAGCACTTTATCAATGCTAAAAAATAATACAAAAGAGTGATGACTCTAGGAATAGATGATAGATTTAATTAAATTTTGTTTCTTTCTGTCTAATATTGCTTTGGAAGTTACTAAATTTCATAAAGCAGAAGAATTAAGGCATTAAGCCTTAGTGAGAAAGTTTGCCTGTGCAGAGATTTATCCCATGAACAGTGGATTCTTCTAGATACTATGCCTTTCCTTTCCTTTTACAGTCAGTCTGTAGTCTGTCTTTCATTGTTCTTTGCTGTGCAGAAACTTTAATTTCATGCAATCCAATTTGTGAGTTCTTGGGATTATTTCCTACTCTGTTAGTCTTTTTAGAAAGTCCTAGACTCTGTCTATATCTTAAAAGTGTTTTATATGGTTTCCTCTACCAGTTTTCAATATTTAGGTCTTAGTTTAAAGTTTCTGACCCCCTGTGAATTAGTTTTTGTGTAGCATGAGAGAGATGGATCTAGTTTTATTCTTTTACATGTGAATATCTAGTTTTCCCAGCATTATTTGTTGAAGAGGCTTTTTTTCTTTTTTTAGTGTGTGTTTTTGACACCTTTGCTAAAAATTAGGTTTCTGGGAGCTGGACAGGTGGCTCAGCTTTTAAGAGCACTGGCTGCTCTTGCAGAGGACCTGGGTTAATTCCCAGCACCCACTTGGTGGCTAACAGCCATCTGTAACTCCAGTTACAGGGAATCTGACACCCTCTTCTGACCTCCTTGGGCATTGTACAACACAAGTGCGCCTACCTACTTGCAGGCATTATACTCATACACATAAAATAAAAAAAAAATAGATGAAATATTTTTAAAAATAGGTTTCTGTAGCTATGTCCTGTGTTCTTTTCTGTTGGTCTCTGTGTCTGTTTTTATGCCAGTACTGTGCTATTTTTGTTTGGATCGTTCTGTTGTAGTTTGAGATCAGGTACGTGGTAACCCCAGCATTATTTTTTCTGCTTAGGATTGCTTTGGCTGTAATACTGTGCCAAGGAGTCTGTCCTAGTTTTATTTCTGTTGCTGGGATAAAAAAAATACCATGATAGAAGAAACTTAGGGGAAAAGAGGTGTATTTTAACTCTCAATTCCAGGTTACAGACCATTATTGTGGTGAAGTCAAGGCAGCAGGTACTTGAAGCAGCTTGTCACATCATATTTATATTTATAGTCAGAAATGGGGAACTGAATGCATACATGCTTGCTTGCTCTCAGCTGGAATTCTCTAGACCCCTGCCCCCTGCGTAGGAAATGATGCCACCCACAGTGGGCTGGATCTTCCTGAGTCAGTTAATAAAGGCAGTCCACCACAGACATGTCCACAGGTCAACCCAGTGTAACTAAGTCCTACATTAAGACTTCCCGGGTAATTCTAGGTTGTGTCAAGTTGATAAAACTACCACAGGTTTTATATGAATTTTATGGTTGTACTTTCTAGTTCTGTTTAAGAATTATTGGAAGTTGATGGGAATTACATTAAATCTGTAGATTGCTTTTAGTAATTTTTATAGTATTAAATCTGCCAATCCATGATGGGAAGATTTAAAATCTTCTAGTGCCTTCTTTTTTTCTCCATTATCTTAAACTGTTCATTATAGCGCTGTGCTGGATAGCTTTAGTGTCAACTTGACACACCTGGGTTGAGGGAGCCTCAATCAGGGAATTGCCTCTAT
>NW_008352316.1:546123-573984 GCF_000622305.1 Nannospalax galili | reverse complement strand
AAACCATGACAAGTGCTCTTTAACCTTCTTGGTTAGATTTCTTAGTTATTTCTTTTGTCATTTTTTAAAAAAAGTTATTGTGAATAGGATTGTTTTTCTTGACTTCTCTCTGGGCAAGTTTGTCATTGGTATTTAGAAAAGGTACTGATTTTTGCATATTGATTTTGTATCCTGTTAGTTTGCTGGAAGTGTTTACTAGGTCTCAGAGTTTTTAGGGTTTTTAACGTATAGGATCATGTCATTTACAAATAGAGATGCTTGGACTAATTTCTTTACCGTTTCCTCTCTCTCCTGCCTTCCCTTCTTTCCTCTTTCTCTTCCTTCCTCCCTCCTCCCTCTTTCTCATACTAGAGCTTGCACCTAGGGCATTGTAGAATGCAGGCAAGCACTCTTATCACTGAGCTTCAGCCCCAGCTGCCCTTTTGGTTTTTCTTATTGCTGTGGTTAAGACTTTGAGTGTTATAGTGAATATAAATGGTTTGATGACTAATCTTGGCTGTCCGCCAACCAGTGGGCATGTCTTTGGGATATTTTCTTATTTGCTAATTGATGTAAGAGGGCCCAGTGTTCCTCTCTGGTCCATGCTTCAGTTCCTGCTTCCAGGTTCCTGCCCTGAGCTCCTCCTTGACTTGCCTCAAAGGTAGACTGCCACTTGAAAATGTATGCTGCAATAAACCCCTTCCTCTCCATGTTGTTTTTGGCCAGAGTGTTTTATAGCAGTAGAAAGATAATTAGAACAGAGGCGTTGAACTTGGTCAGAAGTCTTTTCTATGTCTGTTGAATGGGTCATATGATTTTTATTCTTAAGCCTATTTATGCATTTTATTACATTTATTGGATTTGTTTATGTTAAACCAACCTTGCATCCCTGGAATGAAACCAATTTGGTCATGGTGTATGTTCTAATCTGTTCCTCAGTGTCATTAGCAAGAATTTTTCCATCCATGTTTATCAGGAAGATTGGTCTGTAGATTGTGTGTGTGTGTGTGTGTGTGTGTGTGTGTGTGTGTGTGTATTTCCTTACCTGGTTTTGGTATAAGGGTAATACTGGCTTCATAGAACTTTCTATTTTGTGTAACAGTTTGAGGTTTAGTGGAATTTAGAAGTGACTGTCTAGCTCTGGGTTTTTGTTGTGATTCTTTTTTTTTAATTACTTTAAACATGTTGATTTAATCCATGTTATGAATCTGTTTGTATCTTCTTGACTTAATTTTGGTATATCTTATGGGTCTAAGAATATATCCAGTTCTATCTAGATTTTTCATTTTGGGGGGGGTCTAAGTTTTCAAAGTATTTCTTAGTAATACTCTGAATTTCATTGGAATTTATAGCATCTTGTTTTTCATCACTAATTTTACTAATTTGCATTTTCTCTTCCTTTGGTTTAGTTTGGCTAGAAATCGTCAACTTTTTGTTTGATTCTATGCTTTGTTCTTTTATTAAATTCTGCCTTGGTTGTTACTCTTTCTTGACACCTATTTATTGCTTTTGACTTCGGCTTGTTTTTCTACGACCTTGAGGTGCATCATTAGATTATTTGAGATCTTTTTAATTTTTTTATTATAAGTATCATCACTGTAAACTTTCTACTTAGAACTGACTTAGCTCCATCCAAAAGGTTCTGGCAAACTATGTGCTCATTTTCATTTGATTCTGGAAGTTTAAAAATTTCTACCTTTATTTCTTCAATGCCTAATTTGTCACTCGATTTTTAATGCATTTGTGCAGTTTCCTTTTTATATTTTATTATTTTTATCTTTTGTATATGAGTGTATTGCCTGCATGTACGCAAGCACACCCATGTTACACAATGCTGGCAGAGGTAAGAAGCGGGCGTTGGATTCCCCTGGAACTGGAGTTACAGACGGTTATTAGCCACCATGTGGGTGCTGGGAATCAAATCTGGGTCCTCTGCAAGAACAGGCCAGGCTCTTAACCACTGAGCCGTCTCTCTAGGTCTTGTGCATTTTCTGTAGTTTTTCTACTAATTTACTGTGATCTGATAAGATTTATTAGATTATTTCGATTATTTTTTATTTGCTAAGACTTGATTTGTAGCTTAGAATGTAGTCTGTTTTAGAGAAGGTTCCATGGGTTGCTGAGAAGAATGAGTATTCTCTGAACTGTATTTAAACTCTGAACTTTCATTGTTTTAGTTTAGAAGGCCAGTCTATATAAGTAGAGTATTAAAGTCACCCACTATTATTGTATCAGAACCTCTTGGATCTTTTTTGCTTACTAGTGTTCGTTTTATGGAATTGGCATCTTTGTATTTACTTATGATTGTTTTATCTTCTTGATAAATTTTCTCCATCATATGGTGACCTTTATCTCTTCTTGACTAATTTTGATTGGAAGTCTATTTCTTCTGGTATCAGAGTACCTTCGTGGCAGCTTGTTTTCAACTGCTGTTTAGGTTCTGTGTTTTTACCAGTGAAGTGTATTGCTGGGAGATGACAGATTGATTGTTGGGTCTCATTTTTTTAATTCAAACAGTGTGTATCTCTTTATTAATGAGCCCTATCTATTTACATTTAAGATTATTATAGAGAGTTCCTCACTAATTAAGCTTATTGGTTGTTTTTGTGGTTGGTTGGATTATTGTTTATTCTTTTTTTCCTCTTACCATTGAAGTCTTAATGGCTAGATGTGCTAGGCATGACTTCTTTCCTCTGTTCATCTATTCCTTTCATGAATTCATTCTTTCTTGTGCCATCACGATTGAGATTGCCTTTCTTCTTCATATTCTCCCTAGTAGGTGTCTTCTGAAGTGCTGATTTGGTGGTCATGAATTGCCTTAATTTGTGCTTGTCTTTAATATACCTTTATTTCATTACCAATTTAAAAAGAGCTTTTTGGATGTAGTAATCTTGGCTGCCTTTCAGGGTTGCTGATGAGAGCCTTTGTGGATTAATTGGCATTTTTCCTTTAGTACTTTTAAAACTGTTTCTTTGCTTTTTATTTTCAATAGCTTGACATGGTCAAATGTATTTGGGGTTACAAAATCCTCTTAATGGTTAGATGTCCATTTCTTTCTCAGGGTTTGGGAAGTTTTCTGCTCTAATTTCAAAGAGATTCTCCATGCTTCTAGTTTTGAACCTGGCTTCTGGCCAATGGAGTCTTAGGTCTGGTCTCTTGTTAGTATCCCAGAGTTCTTAGACATTGTGGTTATGCTTATTTAGCTTTTCCTTATTGATGTTTGAATATAGTATTTTCTCAAACTTGTCTTTCATTCCTAACACTCTTTCTTCTTCCTGGATGAGTCTATTGGTGATGCTTTCCATTGTGTTTACTTAGCTTACTGAGTTTTTAATTTTTTTTTTTCAAAATTTCAGTTTCCTTTCTGAATTTTTCATCCATGTTACTGACTACATTGCTGATTTTTCTCTCCTGTTTTTCTGTATTGCTGACTTTTTTCTCTAGGACCTGGGTTGAATTTGTCTGCTTGTTTGTATCTCCTTTGGAGTTATTGATCATTTTCTCCAGTAAACTTTTGAAGTCTTCCTCTGTGCTTTTGACATATTTTCGTATCTTTGGATTCAGTAGTTCAGTTAAAAATCTTCTGAAGGAGTCATGCTGGCTTATTTTTCCTGTATTCCTGTGTTTGTCAGGATTTGCCTATCTTAGGGTTTAGTTATCTCTTTTGATTTTATTTGGGGATCTTCTTACTGAGTGGTCTGTTCTTGAGGACTCAACTCCCAGTAGCACTCAGTGAGGAAAAAACAGAATAGCAGCAACATCAAACCGTGCAAAATATAGGATACATCGCAGGGACTTTATCCCCCAAATAGGCAAACTAATAGAGAATGTGCTATGACATTACCAAATACTTAGGACAGATTAATTAAC
Source organism: Nannospalax galili (assembly GCF_000622305.1). Lineage (NCBI taxonomy): Eukaryota > Metazoa > Chordata > Mammalia > Rodentia > Spalacidae > Nannospalax > Nannospalax galili. The sequence goes on along the minus strand of NW_008352316.1, from coordinate 570,135 downwards.
AATAAATGAATGAGATGAAGGAGAGATAGCAAAGGAAAAGCAAAGCTGAATAATTGAAAAAGAGGAGGAGAAGTGGAGAATTCTAGAGGAGAAGAGAGAACAAGTAATTACAAAAGGTTCAAAAAAAAGAAACAAATGATTTCATAACAATAAAGCTTGAAAACAAAATTAGAAATAATGTAAGAAGGGAAATAAAATTAAAACACAAGTTTTTTAAAAATAAGATAAAGATGGGGGACTGGCGAGTTGGCTCAGCGGGGAAGAGCACTGACTGCTCTTGCAGAGGACCTGGGTTTGATTCCCAGTATCCACATGGCGGCTAATGACGTCCTAGCTCCAGTTCTAGGGGATCTGATGCCCTCCTCTGACCTTCTTGCACTTACACACATGCAAGCAATACACTCATATGCATAAAATAAAAACAAGTAAAATATTTTAAAATAAGATAAAGAAAAGTACTATTAGAAGTATAATAGAGGAAGAAATGGGAAACATGGAGCAAAAAAGGAAATTGAAAAAAGAAAGATTGTCTTTGATTAAAGAAAATTATCTAAGCAGAATCTTGCGGAAAAAGATGAAGTGTTGCAGCAGTTTTTTGGGTCCTCAGGATTGGAAACTGCTGGTTATATGCTTTGGGGAGTAGGGACCAAGAAGGGAGATGAACTTGCTAACTCTTTCCTGTGGTTTATCCTCCTATTTAATAGCCTGATAAATGTCTAGTGTCCTCCAGACCTGCCTTCACTTTAGTAGTTTCCTTTCTTTGCATACCAAGGACCTCTGTGTTTCATTACTAGCTATTAGTGTGTGGTCTGGGCAGGTTTTCTCACCCTCCTGAAACTCCCCAGCTTGTACTCCTAGGGGTAAGTAAGGTTCTAGCTGGGGGATAGCCCCCAAGTGCATTGAGACTGTGGTATTAAACAACCAGAGGCTTGAGATATGTCTTGAGAATGTCTTCATATTTTTAAGATATCCCGAGTATTAATCACCCTGCTGGAGGAATACAACTGTGGGTATCAGGTAGACTTCTGGACCTTCAGTTTTCCAACTCTGTAGTAGTAAATATTAGATAGGCAGTTCCATATGTTGCTTCATTTAGGCTCCAGGGCTATCATATCACATCAGGGTTATCAGTTGATAAGTTCTACTCTTGGCAGCCAAGGGCAGGCCTACCTTTCCCTATACATTTCATTGCCAGAACAGAGAAAGCCTCTTGCTACTTGCACTCTTCACCTTGTCAGTATTTTGCCCTTGTGCTCTCCTGGAAGTGTGACAGATTAAAGTTAGACTTCCTGTCTTGTGGTTGCTTCCCATTCTCAGGCATCTAGGGTAGGTCAATTTCAAATAATACATTCTCTTTCAAGAGAGCACCTGACCTGCCTGCCCTCAGTGTTATACAGAGTGATAAAATGGAATTTCTCATTGCTGACCCATCTACCAGAGGAATTACTGTTTTACTGAAACCTGGAATTGACTTTGAGACTTATGAGCGCTCTGGGTTTGTCCTGAGACTAGGATGACCTGTGTCTTTGCACCAAGGCCTAGCCTAGCTTTTGGAGGAGTCTTTTGTTTTCCTTCCCTGTACTGGGCTGCTGGTCACTGGAGCCACACTTGGCTTAGCTTCTTTTCATTGTATCTCCTGTCTCTTTGTCCATGCTTTTCAAGTATCCTGCTAGTACCTTTGTGAATTTTTGAAGCTCCTCTTTTTTTCTTTGGAATAGTCTTTTTTTTTTCTTTCTTTCTTTTTATGTATTTTAACTTTTTAAAAATTTTTTAAAATTTAATAACCACATGATTAGAAGAAGCATTTCATTACAGCTTTAACATATTCAGTAACACATTCCAGAGCAAGGATACATCTCTTTCAAAGGTGGCTGTAAATTTTTAGGTTCACAGTTGAATTAATACAGTCATACAATATCTTGAACTCAGTATAAACCCTGTAAGACATAAAATTGAATTAAGTTTTTACCCCTTAAAGAACGTCTCCATTTCATTGGAAGATATGCAGTTTCCAACATCTTTAATGCTACTAATACTTACATGTTTGCACATGTGTCTTCAATCTCTATGTATCTGATTATTACTAGTCACAGTAGATTACACTCGGATCCTTAGTACCTGAGTATGGATATAAAGTCAAATCCTTAGTACCTGAGTATGGATATAAAGTCATCAGGTAGGTTTCACTGGTAATGTTAATCACCTCTACTATTTAACATGAAGTAAATATTTTTTTAATTTTTAACAACTACATGATTAGAAGAGGCATTTCCTTACAGCTTTAACGTATTCAGTAACACACTCCAGAGGAAGAGCACATCTCTTTCACAAGTGGGTAAAAGTTTCTACGTTAATGAGTTTTTAATCTTTAAAAAAGATCTCCATTTCTTTTTAGAATATATTGTTCCTTGCAGAAAGACTCATTTTTTTGCTACTAACACTGAAGTGTTGGCACATGGTTCTCTAATATGTATGTATCTATTACTAGTCATAATCTGTTTCACTTGGATCCTTGGCACCTGTGTATGTCTATAAAGTCATAGGGTAGATTTCAGTGGTAATGCTTATCACCTCTACTAATTAGCATGACATAAATTTCATGCTTCCTCCTCAAATATAATACATTGTGTGTGTGTGTGTGTGTGTGTGTGTGTGTGTATGTATCATACAGAACATTCCAAACCATCTTATTCAACTACACACCCACTTCCCATATGGCACCCTCCCATAGCCTTCCTCCCCCGACTAGAGCCCTTATATTCTGTTATCCCTGCTACTGTTCACTGTGATGTTGTCACCCCCAGCCGACCCCACTACTTGTCCATCTTGTGAATCTAGTCAGCCTAACTGGTGAATCTAGTCAGCCTCTCTAGAGGTCTTTGTTTTAGGAAGGTCAGCTCTTCCTCATCTAGCAGCAATCAGTTGTCAATATTCCTTTAGGTAAGATTGGGGTCTGCTGTTCCATTTTCCCAGTTCTATGCTGGGTTACTATCTGGGAGTCCCTTTGGCCACCTTGGCCAACAATTCAAAAGAAGGTATCTCCTATCTGGCATGGTTGCTTGTTATGTAGCTTTTGCCTATACATGTGGACTCTTAAAAAATTACATTGGCCCCTTTAATTTTTGGTTATACTTTCCTTTTGGGTGTTTAAGGCCATACAGTTGGTTCAGATAAACCAATTTATTTTTACTCTTAAGGTCGTTTGAGGATCTGGTCCTCACAGGTCACATGGGCTTGGGAGGAGCCCCTGGCTCCTTTCTTTTACCAGCTCTGTCTATGTGAAGATAAGTCAAAGGTCCTGCTTGACCATAGCTGGCTTCTCTTGGAAGCATGGAGGAAATGATTCTTCTCTGTTGACCCTCCTCTTTGTAGTCTGGACACTGGTTCAAGTCCATCTTGTGGGGTCTCCTTAGCCTCCTTGATCAAGAGGACAGGTGACCCACCACAATAACAGGACATTATGAGAGATGCTCATAGTCCCCTGGAACTAGTTGACCTAGGAGGGCAAGGAGCAAAAACTGTCCTTTATTTCTCACTGAACAAATTAGTATAGGCCTCAAAGTATGTCTGTTATACATCCAAGAAGGTTAGTCTGGTACTTTTAATTACTGTGTCTCATGTAGATAAATCTTGGGCAAAGACCAATTGTTCTCAGATAAACCTTACCAAGACATATGTTTCTTGATCTGGTATGTATAATTTGTCAGTAGGTTGTTGGGCTAATACAGTTCCCTCTGGTTTTTAGAACTAGCTAGGCATTTTTTATCTCTCACATTGTCTAACCCCTCCATCATGGTTTCTAGGTGCCCCTGTTTTCCCCCTTCTCCCTTAATAATACCCTTCTCCTATGGTCCTACCTCTCTTGAGCTCCTTCTTTCCTTTATCCCCTAGGTTCCTTGTATACCCTTCCCTCCCACCTCTCTTATTTAAACTAACCCAATGTTTATCGATATCTCCCGTTTTAAGGCCTGATTCCTACTGTTCTTCCTGTCAGGTTCTTTCTTTTCCTTTACCTCCCTGTTTCCTTTCCATGATCCTGGTTCCTGTAGTTAGGTCTGGATACATACTCACTTATTAGGGTTTGGTTCTAGGATCAACATATGAGAGAGAACATATGTCGATTTTTTTTTTTTTCTGAGTCTGTGTTACTTCACTTAGTATAACAGCTTCTAGTTCCATCCATTTATCTGCAAATTTCATCTTTCTTTACTGATGAGTAAAACTCCATTGTATAAATGAACCACATTTTCATTATCGACTCATCAGTTGAGGAATACTTAGGTTGCTTTCATCTCTCAGCTATTGTGAAAAGAGCAGCAACAAACATGGATGTACAAGTGTTTCTGCAATAGGATGAGTTCTTTGGGTATATGCCAAGGAGTGGTATAACTGGGTCAAATGGTAGGTTCATTTGTAGTTTTTTAACAGTTCTCCACACTGCTTTCCATACGGGTTGAACAAGTTTGCAGCCCCCTAGCAGTAGATGAGTATTCCCCTTTCCCCACATCCTCTCCAACAGTTGGTGTCATTTGTTCTCTTGATCTTAGCCAGTCTGACTGGGGTAATATGAAATCTTAAAGTGGTTTTGACATGTGAATTTCTTTTGTAGTTTCTGATTCTTGTGTGAGACTCAAGCCTTCAAGTTTAGGTCTGCTTCTTTTTTGTAGACTTTATGTGTCTTTGTGGTTTACTTTTTGGGCAAGAAAAGCTGGTTCTTCTAAGCTTCCAGTTCTCTCTTTTGATCTCATATTGGAGTGGCCAGATTGCTTTTGTCTTCAGGAGTTCCCAGAGAGGCCCAAGTCACATGAGGATCAGATACTCTCAGGCTTTCTCCTAAGGTCTGGATCCCTCCAGGAAAGATTTTGGCCTCAGGAATTTGGGGGTTGGACTGCCCTGGGAGCATGGTGGCGGTGCTACCCAAAGATGCAAAAGGAAATGGGGGTGGGAAGAGGCCCCAAGGGCTCCTGGGGACTGCACTGAGGAACTGGGTTGGCCTGGATGCAAAGGATCAGGAAGCAGAAAGTTTAGCCCCGGAGTCCAGGAAAGAGGCTGGCAGGTTGTGCAGCCCAGGGTAGCAGAGGGAGGTGAAGGTGAGACCAGGCCCAGAGGGCTCCCAGGGACCTTGAGAAGGAACTGGGTCGGTCTGCATGCAAGGGATCAGGAAGCAGTTGTGGCCCCTGGCTGAGAGGTCAGGCCCGGTGTCCAGGAAAGAGGGTGGTGGGCTGTGTAGCCCAGGGAAGCAGAGGGAGGTGAGGGTGGGACCAGGCTCAGAGGGCTACTGGGGAGCAGAGAAGGAACTGGGTTGGTCTGGATTCAAAGTGTCAGGAAGCAGTGGTGGTTCCCCTGCTATCTGGGGGCCAAGACAAGGAATGGGACAGGACCCAGGCTAAGAGGAGATTCGGGCGGGGGAGATGCAAGGGTGAATGAAGCTGTGGGAGTCAAGGTGGGGAGGGCACGATCTGCTTATCCCAGAGAGGCCTGCGGGTCGTGTTGGCCCAGGGAAGCTGAGGGAGGTGAGGGAATAGTCTTTTTTTTCAGACTGGTCTCATTTACCAGATCACATACTGTGTCATTTAACAAAGACGGACTAGAATATGAAGTTGATAAATACTTTACACTAGAGTTAAGAATTTTTTTACTTAGTATTTTAGTGTTTTTGTTATTAATCTTGTTAAATAAATTTTAAATTGGATATATTTTAGTTGAAAATTTAAACTAAAATTTAAAATTAAATGTGTTATGATTGATTTTGTTTGTTTTTAGGTATCCATCAATTATTTTTATTGATGAGCTGGATGCATTGTGCCCTAAAAGAGAAGGCGCTCAGAATGAAGTGGAGAAGAGAGTTGTAGCTTCACTCTTAACACTGATGGATGGCATTGGCTCAGTAAGTACAACACTAACATTAATTCTCTATAGGAACTGGTTGTGTCTTAATATATACAGAGTAGCAAAATCTACTGAACGTGCCTGATTCCTAGGATAAATGAAAAATATCAAGCAGGATAACACTCATACAGTAACTTGCTTCAATAGACTTCTTCATAATTGGAAGGACCACATAGCCTGGCATGTTTTTCTGGCACTTAAAATAATTTACCATATATATTTCTTTTTTGATACATGACATTAATTAAAAAACCTAAGACATAGGTTTCTAAATTAATAAGGAAGATTCAACATTACATTTTAGTGAATTTTATTAAGAAATTTTAGTAGTCTTGCTGGATGTAGTGGTATATGCTTGTAGTCCCATCACTTGGAGGCAGAGCAAGGTGGATCAGTGTGAAGCCAGGTACATAGTATAAGGTCAGCCTGGGCTATGATCTCATCTCAAAATAATTTTTTTTCCCTTTATTTTAAAAATATTTTACTCATTTTTTTTTTAACAGAGCATAGTGTAGGGGTTTATTTACAGAAGAGTGCCCCACATTTACGGCTGCATTTTAAAGTCCACATTCAAATACAGATCCTGTGACCTTCTGACATCCCCACAAAATGGTGAGAGAGGTGCCTCTTGATGTTCTCGGCTTATATATCCTTTGCCCCCCCCCCCCACATGCAGCTAAGGTCAACTGATTGGGTGAATGGGGTAACTGACTCCCCCCTGGACTCCTTGATGAGCATAGGAGGGAGGTGTGACTATAGCTTGCCAGCATAGTGGTTGGAGGACATTTCCAATTAACATGCCACCCCTTCCTCCGGCTCTTTCATCTCAAAATAATTTTAAAAAGAAAAATGTGTGTTTTTTTTTTTCCCCATGAGGAAAGGTCTGTGTCACCCAGGCCGTCCTAAAAACTAGCAGTTCTTCTGCCTCAGCCTCCTAAGTGCTGGGATTGTAGATAGATGCTGCCACAGCCAGCTTTGTAGTCATGTATTATTACAAACTATCTTACGCTAATTATAAAAAGGATTAATATAGAAGAAGAGTGAAGACTAATGCTCTTAGACTTCTGACATTTGTTAACCAAAAAATGTGCTTCTTAGATGAGATTAAAAATGATTAAAGTCTTCAGACTCACAATGTATTAGCAACAAAAGAAGTTTTCAAAATCACATAGTCTCATGTCCTTTTGCACATTAGAAAGCAAGAGAAGAGTCTGGTTTTATTTCATATTGGTGGGAAATGAACATATGAAAATAATGTGAGTTTTTGTATTCAGTAAGTTAAATGTTTCTTTAAGCAGGCCAAATCTGTCATTCTGGACCATGATTTCTCTGTGATGGCAAATTCAGAGAATGGCCTTATAATTAGGAGAAAGGCTTTTGGTAAGAAAGATGAATTGGAAGGCTCAGTTTTAGAGAATCTTAGACATTAGGATAGTTGGTAGTTTGTTTCTCTGCCACTGGGATAAGCCAGCTATGGAATGGTGTCCTTGTCTGTGATAAGGCTAGAACTACATGACACTGATATTTTAACCATTTAAACCTGAAAATATTTAAGGGGCCTGTACTTGTGCATTTAAACTTATGATTTATAAGTTCATATTAGTATACTTGAGTTTTCTTATGAAAATCACGTTCCATTTGTCTCTCTTTGAAATTACACAAGGATCATCTGACTAAAATACTGGACAATATATGAAGGCAGCTGATGATGATCATAGTTCTTTATAATTTGTTGTTCTTAACCACATTATTTTTCTTTTTTTAATACGCATTTTTATTGAATTTTTGTGCATTTCATAAATAAATCTTGATCATATTTAGACCCCCCTCCCTATCTGCACCCTCTCATATACCCCCCCACCACCAGATTTCATGCATTCTGTCATATATATTAAGGCCTCTTGAGTCAAGTTTGTGTTGCCAAATGCCCCTTGGGGTCAGTTTATCTACTGGAGCCTGGTCAGCCTATCTAGCACCACTCCCTTAAAGAAGACCAACTCTGCTTCATCCAGCAGTGATTCAGTTGCCAATATTTCCTCAACTAAGGTTGAAGCTTCTTGCCCATTTCCACAATTCTGTTCTAGATTTTTGTCTGACTGAGTTTGCATGGGTCTTGGGCATGCTGTCAACATTGCTGTAAGCTCATATGAGCAAGTTCCCAGAAGCCTAGAAAACTCTTGTTTCTTTGTGGTCATCTACCACCCCTGGCTCTTGTTCTTAACCCCATTTTCCAAGAGTAGACATCCTTGTGTATTCAGGGGTGGCTGGTGCTTGGAGATTGATTATGTTTCTATATTTTCTGGAATTTGAAATTTTATCACAATAAAATTTGGTTAGATGCTCAGTGGATAAATGTACTTGCTACCAAGCCTCATGGTCTGAATTTGATCCCCTAGACCCACATGACGGAACAAGAAAACAAACTCCTACACTTTGTTCTTTGATCTCCACACGCACACTTTGGCATGCCTTTGCTTACACACATATACATGTAATTAAATGTAAATAAAAGATATTTTTAAAAAGTCAGTTGATACTATGAGAAAGATTTCTTAGATAAGTTCCTAATCAAGCCTAGTTCTATATGAATTCTATGTAGGTTGTAATCCTTCCTCCCAAATAGGGGAAAAGAACTACTTAACAATAGAGCAGCTATATTGTAGATACAGAAGTAAGTACTGAATACTTTCTCAGGTAAAAAACATTTAGACTGGGCTTTGAGAAAATGTGTACTAAAAATAATAAATGTATTTTTATTACAAATAAAATTGATAAATTGATAAATGGAAATATAGGGATCTAGTGCTTAGTAGATCCTTATACTTAATACCTAGTAAAGTTCTATTCATTCTTGTCTGTAGAGCCAGTGTCTGCCTTCCTATCTTTTTTTAAACCAATACATAATTTATTTTCATTTTATTTTGTTAGGAAGGAAGTGAAGGACGAGTATTAGTCCTTGGTGCCACAAATCGCCCTCAAGCATTAGATGTTGCACTTAGAAGACCTGGGCGATTTGATAAAGAGATTGAGATTGGGGTTCCTAATGCCCAGGACAGACTTGATATTCTTCAGAAACTGCTCCGAAGGGTGCCACACTTGCTCACTAAAGCTGAACTGCTGCAGCTGGCAAATAATGCTCATGGATATGTTGGTGCAGACTTGAAAGCCTTGTGTAATGAAGCAGGTGAGAGTGACTTCCTGTGATGAGTCTGTATTGATGGCCCTTAACTCTGGTTTATTTATAGACTGATGATTGTTGACGCTTCTTTTTTTTAAATTTTTACTTTATGTGTCTGAGAGTTTGCATGTATGTAAGTGTACCTGGGCTGAGCAGAGGACAGAAGAGGGTGTTGGAATCTCCTGGAACTGGAGTTTTGGACAGTTGTTAGCCACCACATGGGTACTGGGAACCAAATCCAGGTCTTCTGCAAGAGCAGCCAGTGCTCTTAACCACTGAGCTATCTCTCCAGTCCCCAGATATCTCTTACTTAATGGAAATAGTTTTATTTTGTCCAATCATAGAATTATTTAAAAACTTACGTGATTCAGAAAACTATGAAGAAGGAAAACCATTACCTTTTTGGGGTTTTTTGTTTCCTTTTTTCTTTGACAGGGTCTCCCTAACCTCGGCCTGCCTGGAACTCACTGTGTAGACCAGGCTGGACTCAGTCCCACAGAGAGATTCACTATCTACCTGCCTGCTTCTGCCTCCTGAGTGCTGGGATTAAAGGCATGTGCCACCACATCTGGCGTGATTTTTACCTTTTTTTTATTTATATTAGTATTTTATATTTTATTTTTACTATATATGTATAAATGCATTGTTTATGTGTGTGTAACTGCACCCCTGTTGTGCAGTGCCCATGGAGGTCAGAAGAGGGTGTCAGATCCCTTGGAATTAGAGTTATGGACAGTTGTTAGCTGTCCTGTGGGTGCTGGGAATTGAACTGGAATCCTCTGCAAAAGCAGTCAGTACTCTTCACTGCTGAGCCATCTCTCTAGCCCTATTTATATTATTTTTATTTTATATGTATGACTGTGTTGCCAGCATATGTGTAAGTACACCCTTGTCATGCAGTGCCCAAGGAAGTCAGAAGAGGATGTTGGATTCCTCTGGAACTTGAGTTGGGGATGGTTGTTAGCTGCCATGTGAGTGCTGGGAATTGAACCTGAGTTCTCTGCAAGAGCAGTCAGTGCCCTTAACTCCTGAGCCATCTCTCCAGCCCCTCAAAGTAGTTTTTGTTTTTATAAGGTGTTGGAATAAGTGATTCAGCAAAACCTAGAGAAACAAAGTTTAATTCTTAAAGTTATAGAAGAAATGTGAATTTTAATTGAGAAAATTCATTATTCTAGAACTTTAATTTTGAATGACAGGCAACTCTAGTGCTTAAATTATTGATTCAGCCAGGTACAGTGGCATGTCTTTAGTCTCAGTACTCAGGAGGCAAGGCAGGTGGATCTCTGTGAGTTCCAGACCAGCCGGAACTGTATAGTGAGACCCTGTGTGCAGTAAACTTTGAAGACTCTTTTTTTTTTTTTTCCTTTTTTTTTTTTTTTTTTTTTAACTGTCTGACATGTGGAAAGAGATCAGAGAGGGAAAAATAGGAAAAGAAAATTCAAATGAGATATAGCAGAATGCACTTGAAGAACAGGGTACCAGAATATTTTATAAGAAATTTTCTTAATGAAGCAGAGTGATTAACAGGTTTTAAGGAAGGATTGAGTAGACTTGCTTTTAAAATGAGATTTGTCATTGTAATAATTATTTTCTTGTTGCTGTGATAAAATACTATGGCATGATTTTTACCTTTTTGTTTGTATTATTATTTTATATTTTATTATTTTTACTTTATATGTATAAGTGTATTGTTTATTTGTGTGTAACTGCACACAAGAGTAGAGAGTTCATCATGGCAGGGAGGCATGGCAGCAGGCAGACATGGTGGCTGGAGATCACATCTTCAAGCATATGGGAAGCAGAAGAGCATCAATAAGTGGGATGAGGCTATGAACTATGAAGCACACCCCCAGTGCTTCTTTCAGCAAGGTCACATCTTCCTAAAGGGGTTCCATCATCTTCCCCAAACAGTACCACTAACAGGGGACCGTATACCAAGTATTTAAATACTTGAACGTATGGCGGACATTTCTCATTTAACCATCCTTGTGATCTTAGACAAGTTCTTTGCCTTATCTGAACCCTACTTTTTTCCATTTTTAAATTGGGGGGCTTAAAAAAGATGATATTGTATAGTACCCTTTCAGTGGACATAAGAGAAAGGAAATAAAAATACAAAGAACTAGAAAGGAAGAGGAAAGAGATGGCAGAGAAACACCTGTTACTAAACCATGGCTTCATTAGCTATTTTTAATATCAGAATTTTCTTATTTTTGCCTACTTGTCTAAATAACTTGGGTGATTAACCAGTACTCTTTTTTTGATCTTTTTTTTTTTTTTTTTTTTTGAGACAGGGTCTCCCTGAGGACCAAGTTGGTCTGGTACTCGCTGTGTAGAACAGGCTGGCCTCGAGCTCACAGAGGTCTACCTGCCTCTGCCTCCCGAATGCTGGAACTAGATGTGCACCACCACGCCGGGCCATCTTTCACAATATTTTTAGATATAGTGATGGAGTACAGACTGACATTGGTTGTGAAGTAAACTACATTTCTCATTTTTTTTAGGATTTGAACTTGAATAAATTAAAAGTTTGTTTAATGGTGTTCCTCAGAAGGAAAGTTTAAAAAACTGAAGCCATAAACATTTAAAATGGACTCATGCTCTAAGTGTTACCATGTGGGCATAGTATATCCCATTTACTGAGTATACCATGGTATCATAATATACCTCTTATATGTCTGCACTTGGAGATACTGTGATGTACCACATATATGCATTGCCTGCAGAGTCCAAAAGAGGTCATTGGATCCCCTGAAACTGGAGTTATGGACAGTTGTTAGCTGACTTGTGGGTAATAGGAACTGAACCCAGGTCCTCTGTAAGAGCAGCCAGTGCTCTTAACTGCTGAACCATCTCTCTAGTCCTTTGATGGCTAATCTTGATTGTCAGATTGATAGACCTGGGAAGAGAGACCCTCAGTTAAGGAATTCCCTTAATCAGATTGACCTGTGGCATGTCTGTAGGCTGTTTTCTTTATTGCAAATTGGCATAGGAGGGCCCAGCTCACTTAGGTTGTGTCATACCTGGACAGGCGGGCCTGGGCTGTGTAAGAAAGGTAGCTTAGGAGACAGCCAGAAGGAGCAAGCCAGTAAGTAGCATTCCTTCATGGATTCTGTTTCAGTTCCTGTCTTGAGTTCCCTTGATAATGGACTGTAATCTGGAACATGAAATAAACCCTTTATTCCTCAAGTTGCCTTTTTTAAAAAAAGAAAAAAAATGTATGTGTATAAGTGCATCCCTGTCATACAGTGCCCACAGAGGTCAGAAGAGGGCTTCGGATTCCCTGGAACTGGAGCTGTGGACAGTTATTAGCTGCCACGTGTGTGCTGGGAACCAAACCCGGGCCCTCTGCAAGAGCAGCCAGTGCTTGTAACTGCTGAGCCATCTTTCTAGCCCTCAAATTACCACTGGTCAGAAAAACAAACTAGGATACACAAACACACACTCACAAACGTGTGTATATGGTCTATGTATATATAGTATATATATAGTCTCATATATAACGTATGCATTGAGCATAAGAAAAATTCATGTGTTAATGGTATGTTTGAATTACTTTGTTGTAAGTAAAAAAAATGGAATATTTAGTAATGCTGTATCCCATCTAGATTTACAGGAGTTCGTAGGGAATAATTTGAGTTGATATCAGTCAATCAAAATAAGTGCCTAGGCAAATTTATATTTAGACCTTTTTTTCCTTGAAAAACCAAAAAACATTCTTCCTTAGGCAAATGAATGCATAATAGTGATCAAAAATTTTTAAAAAAGTCATGGTAATTTCTTAATGACTGTGGTACATAGTAAATGTTAGAAAATGTATTAGTTGACTTGAATTAGAAATATGTGTAAAACTAGGAGACAAAATTTATACCCCATTTTGATAGAAATGAGAAATGTTTATTAATTTCAAAGCTGAGTTGGACTTAGTTTTTAACTATTAGGATTGTTGCTTTGAGAAATTCCTACTTTGTGTTGAGCAAAGAGTTCTTTTATTGCTACCTTTGTAGGTCCTAGTGAACAAGTTATAAATGCTGTGTAATCCTAGGAAATATGGACACTAAGGCTGCTTTAAATATTTTCAGTTAGGCTTTGCCTACCTGCTGACATTTCTTAACTTTGACTCAGATTGTGGATTTTAACCATATTTAACAAACAAAAAAGACATTATTCTTTGGGGGGCAGTACCATGTATGTGTTACAAGCATGCATGTGGCACTAGAGGACAAATTGTGGAGTATGTTTTCTTTTTCTACCTTTTTATGGGTTCTGGCGATCAAGTTCAAGTCATCAGGGCATGCATCACTGGGATAAATTTGATCCCCAGAGCCTATATGAAAAAACCATATGTAGTGGTTTGTGGTTGTAATCCCAGTGCTGGGTAGGCAGAGACAGGCAGGTTCTTGGAGCTTGCTGGCTAGCCAGCTTTAGCCTAATCTGATTGATTAATTCCAGGCCATTGAGAGACCCTGCTTCACAAAACAAGGTGGACGGAGCTTGAGGAATGACACACACATAGGAAAAAAATAACTTTAAAGAAAATAAAAATAATAACATTAATGTGTTTTTCCTACAGCATTTACTTGGTTATGATTTGTGGCTCTGTGTGATCTTTGTGCTTTTGTGTGATCTTTGATAGTTACTCTTCCTAGACTGCCATGGAGTAGACTAAGGTGCTCATTTTAACAAAAGTGGTGCCCAGAAGCCAATAATAGCATGAAATGAAACAATTCGGAATTTTATAAAGCATAGAAAATTATCCTAATTGTTTCTGTGATCAAAATGTTATATAACAAAATTTCTGTACTGTGTATGTACATTTGTGAGCTTTACAGAGGATGAATTTTCTATCCCACTGTTTCCAGGAATGATAGTGTATCTTTCGTAATGTACTTACTCTAAACTTTTTTCCTCTATATTTTCCATCTCTTGACTTTGTTGTCATATGAATATGAAAACTGAAAGTACTGTGGTAGTATTGCATGTAAATCTATATCATTGGATTTTTTGTTCTCTGAGCAGGTAATCATACTTACATTGATAGTCTGATGTGAAAATTACGTCAGATAATACGTTTTCGTAATTTTTGAGCTAGAGTGTGGTTTGTTATGCAGTGACTTGTCCAAAGACCTAATGTTTTACAACTCACCTGTTTAAGCAGAGAGCAGCTGCCCTTCAGAATGTTTTCTCTCAAATGGACAAGTTGTTTACAACCTAGACTACACGTCCTAACACTGTGTGTGTAATCCCCCTGGGATTAGGCTACCTTTCTAATTAACAAGTTGCAAAAGTTAACAATGTCCTTTTATTAATTCCCTCAGAATTTATAATGTTAAATTAACAGCATAGATAACCACAGTGCAGTCTTCTAGAAAGCATGAAATATTAACTGTGTATTAGTGATATACCTTGTACAAACTCTGTTGAATTTTAGAAGGTGCTTAACAACTATGTTTTCCAAATGTAGGGATTTATTATAAACTTCACCTTCTAAGATTGTCCCATTTTAGGGGAGTGATTATAAATAGAGCTTGGTTTCTTCTAGAAATCAATTGTCATCTTGTTTATAGGAAAGAAAGTATTTTCCTTGTATCTCTGAGAGTTTATCTTAGAATCTGCGTTGATTACATATCCTTATGTTCATTCCAAATACTTGGGTCTTCATAAGGCATAATCACGGAACAGTCAAAATTCAAACCCAATACAACACTGAAATTGGTTTAATAACAATATTGAATCTAATTTTTGTAATTGTTTGAAATGGAAATTTTTGTCAGACTTGTCCAGAGCCCTGAGGTGCTTCTATGTCATTTCTCCCTGTATCCTACTGGCTTGTTTAGCAGAAAGTTTTGGGAGTGTTTACTGTGTACAAAGTAGTCTAGCTGTTAAAAAAGGTTCTTTTTCTAACTTTTTTTTGGTCTTTTTGAGACAGGGTCTCTCTATAGCCCCAGCTGGTAGCCTGGAACTCACTGTGTAGACCAAGCTGGCCTCAAATTTACAAAGATCCACCTGCCTCTGCCTCCCAAGTGCTAGGATTAAAGTATTTTGAATTCAACCAATGTTTTCTACATTCAAATTAAAATATTAATTCTGTAAAAATTTAGTATTTTTTAAAATCTTTGTTTACTTATTTTATGTGTGTGAGTGTTTAGTTTGCATGTAAGTGCACACTTATGCAATGCCCACAGTGGTCAGAAGAGCACATTGGATCCCCTGGAACTGGAATTACGGGCAGTTGTTAGCTGCATGTGGATGTTGGGAACCGAATCCAAGTTCCCCTCTGCAAGAGCAGCCAGTGCTCTTAACCCTGAGCTGTCTCTCCATCCTCAAAATTCAGTAATTTAAAGACCATACAAATAATATGGATTACTAGAAAGCTTAGTGAGTTCTAGATTCAAATGGTAGTTTTAACCTTTAACAGCTAAGAAAGGTTGGGTAATCCATTGATCCTCAAGATTACTGTTTCTTCACCAGCTGAATAAAGGCAGCACCCTTAAGATTTCTCTTACAGATAAATACGTGAGCTTGGCAGCAGGTCATAGTTCACATAGACCCTTAGTAAATGCCAATTCGTTTTTCATTCTCTCCCTTTGTTTCTGGAAAGTAACTTAAACATCTTTTTTTTTAAAAAAAAAATTATACTTTTTGTATATTTATGTCTATCTCTAGTAGAAATACTTGTGTTTTGCAGTGTTCTTGATACTTTATGAAGTATTCTTGGTAATCTTTGTATCAGAGATAGCAGGGAAGTCTGGCAGAATCCTCTCCTTGTTAAGAGTAGTGCTTTTTACTGACTGGATCAGTAAAAGTCTTGTTCCTCAGTAAGAATATGTAGACTAAAAATAGGTATGCCTTCCTTTTGCATTAACCCTCTTAATGGATTGTCCTGTGAAACTGTCCCATATGTTCTTTCTCTACCTGTCTCATCATGTTTGCTCTCTGAAGGCCTGCAGTAGACCAGCTGGTGTAGAAATACAAATTAAGTTGCTGTACATGCCATGATTGTACTCAGTGCATTGTATGAGACTATATATATTTGTTACTGTAGTTGGAAAACTAAGCAGTAATTATATAGCATATAATAATTTCTACAATTTTATAATTCTAAAATGTAGTGGTAACATCATATATTTATGATACTGAGATTTTTCCAAAGCATAAATGAGTATTATATAAGAAATAGACTTTTGTCAGTGATGTGAGTACCTTAATACTACTTTGGCTTCTCATTTGGAATGAGTGGAACTGAATGTTCTGTTTTGGAAAAACAGATGTTAGTTTTGATGCTGTGTAATGTCTAAGTGACATGTACCACTTACTAGTAGAAAACTCTCTGGGTTTTTATAAATGTCTAAAATTCAAGGAAAGGATTTCCTTCTAGTTAAAACATTCACAGAAATAAACTAGCTAAAGAAAAGTTATTTCTATGAGACTTTTAAAAATTTATCTTTTGTGTGTATGAGTGATTTGCCTACATATATGTAAGTACACACTCGTGTGCAGTGCTTGAGGAGGTTTGAAGAGGGCAGCGGATTTCCTGGAACTGGAGTTAAGGATGGTTGTTAGCTACCATGTGGATGCTGGGAACCGAACCCAGGTCTTCTGTGTGAGAAACTGGTTAAGTGCTGAGCCATCTCTCCAACCCCCCTATTCTTGATTGTTTTTTCTGGTTAAATCTTGTCAGCTCTGTTTTGAATTGATGTTTTGAAAAATTAAAAACAAACTGAAAATATGCTTTAGTGGTTAAGAGCACTGTCTGCTCTTGGAGAGGACCAGGGTTCGATTCCCAGCATCCACATAACAGCTATCAACTATCTGTAACTCCAGTTCTAGGGAATCTGACACCCTCTTCTGACCTCAGTGGGCATTGCATGACATGAGTACACTTACATACATGCAGGCGGTGCTCTTATACACATGCAATAAAATTAGGGTTTTTTTTTTTTTTAAATATTTAAAAGAAATAATTGCCACATCTACACTTCAGGCAATTATCTGCTCTTATCTGGACTGTGGGAAATACCTTCCTTCTAACTCCTTAACTCCCATCTCTTAAGGACTTTGAGTTGCAGAATTTAGAAGTGGCTCAAGGTCTGGATTTCAGATAAGGCCTTTGGTGCTCCTCAGCGATTTGTTGAAGACTAAAGCTTAGCAATGCATGCAGTCAGTAGGAAAGCATAGAGTGTTCATTCATTTATTGTAGTGGATGCTGGAACTACCTCAGTTAATAAGACAGACATGGACCCTTTCCTTGGGATGTTCAGGATGTAGAGACAAGTGAAGCACCTTAACAGATACAATGCAGTGTGTTGTATGGTACATGGTCAAGGAGTTTAAGAATGCAGATTAGAGACAGTAGGTCCTGGGGAATACCACCCTTTACAGGTTGGACTTTATATCTTGGTGTGGTGATTTTATAATCCCAGTCCCCAGAGGACAGAGGCTGGATGATCACTAGACAGGGCTACTTCTATCTCAAAATAGAAGACTGCAACAACAGCGAAAGTTGGGTTTTGTTACAGTGTGATCCAGGAAATGGAAGACTGGTTAAGGCACTGGGAAGAGAATCCAAGGAGAGCATGACTCAGTTGAGGGGAACTCTTCAGGGGGGAAATAGTATAATAAAAGCATTAATTGTGTGCTTGGCATATGTCACCCACTGTTAAAGCACCTTACATATATTATGACATTTCTTTCTCACAGTGACTTGGTGAGGTTACCTTTATCCTATGAGGAGACCCATGACAGGTTTAAGAAGCTTTCCTGAAGTCATATAGATAATAAATGGGTTTGAGATTCTGTACATTCCATTGCATATAAGGTATTTTGATCAAATCCATGCCCACTCCCTCCCCTCCAGCTCCTCCCATATCTTCTCATCACATACTCTTATATAAAAAATCCAAGCTGGACTATATTCCTTATTTTTCTGGCTCCTGTATGTAGGTTCCATCCTCAGCACCACAGTAAAAAACTTACTAAAACTGAAGAGATGACTCAGCAGTTAAGAGCACTGTCTGCTCTTGCAGGGCACCAGGGTTCAATTCCCAGCACCCACATGGCGGCTAACAGCCATCTCTAACTCCAGTTCCAGGGGATCTGACACCCTCTTCTGTCCTCTGGGCATGGCAAGACATGACAACCTACATGCAGGCAATACATTCATATAATTTTTTTTTATTTTTATTTTTTGTCTTTTTTGAAACAAGGTCTCCCTGTAGCCCCAGCTGGCCTGGAGCTCACTATGTAAAGTTGGTTATCTCCCCTAGCTACAGGTGGGCACTACAGTATTGCAGACCAAGATTTGAAGTTTTATATCTGAGCAGCACTTTCTTATTAGAAACAAAATCATCAATGAGAAATAATTATCTAGATAACATTTTATATGGACTTAAGTCTAGTATCTGGGAAGTGTAATCCCTTGAACTCTTAAATATACTTATCACTTTAATCTTTAGTTATACTTTCTTTTTGGGTGTTTAAGACCATCCAGTTGGCCCAAATAAACCAGTTTATTTTTACTCTTAAAGTCATTTGAGGATCTGTTCCTCAGGGTTCACATGGGCTTCGGAGGAGCCCTTTGTCATATTTCTAAGGGCTCAGAACTTCACACCTGACTGTTGAAGGTTGGAGTTGGATATTTATTCTCAATAGTGTTTGAACTCCAAGCAAATAGCAAAAAGAAGAACATGGCATCTTTGTCTTTGACTATTCCGGTTGGAGCCATCTCGTTTGAGCTATTTTAATATTTCTAAATTTGATTTGTTGAGCATCTTTTGGGTTTATTTAGTACATTATTATTCCTATTCTACTTTTGTCTAGTCCTATTATTTCTCTCTTTTAAAAGGAACATTTCTATGTTTTCCGATCATAAACTTTCCTAAGAGTGAACCTTCTGCCTTCATTCTTCCCTCTCTGATTTCTCTTACTACCCTTGTAAAAGTATCTTTCACTCCCATCAGACTATGTGTTCACTTAAGTGTTATATTATTGTATGGGTGTGTGGGTTTCGCAGAGCGCCAGCTGGTGGGCGTGGTGCCGGTCTCCCACACGTCGCTGGAGTGCGGCGGGTCCCGCGGGCCGCGTCTGCTGTTTGGGTCCCTGGCTCTCCGCCGCTGGAGTGCGTGGGTTTTGCGCACCGCGTTGCTGTGGGTCTCTGCTACCGGAGCTGGCGGCTCTAGGACCGCTGTCAGCTGCCCGGTTGGGTTCCGTTTCAATTTCCATGGTGCACTCTCTCTCTAAGTTCGGGACCCGTTGGCCACCAGGTGGGTTTCCGTGAGTCGTGGTTTACGAAGAGATAGCCCTCTCGGGGAAGGCTGGATCGTAGGAGAACTCAGCTCAGTCAGTGGTACAGCTCCTTTATTCAGTGACTCAGCTCGGCTCCAGGTCCCAGTGATCCAGCTCCGATTATAGGGGGAAAACCAGGATACTTTATACTGTGGGGGTAGTGGTAAAAGCCTTAGCTGATAGGTACTTTGTGGGATGCCCTATTTACATGTAGAGGTGGGCTCCTGCCAGGCTGTCAGACTGCCTGAAAATCACACAGGAAAACCTGGTAGTTTCAGAGCCGGAGGCCATGTTTCTGTGATGGCTACTTCAAAAGATGAGTCAGGAAGATGCTGGGAAGGCACCCTGCTGATAAAAGGAGTCTCTGCATATGAAGCCGAGCCCATGGGCTATCCGGACATGGAGAGACTGCTACTTTACACAACAGGGGTCCCCAACATCATTGTCTCTTTTGTGTTACAAAACCACATTTCCAAGTGCCAACGGAATGCTTTTTTTCAGATCATTTTCCATTATGTTTCAAAACCTTGGCTTTGGTTTTGATATATTTATGAAAAGAGCAGTGGCAAAAGGAATATTACTGCTTTTACTTTTTTTTTTTAAGCTTTTAAAATTTTATTAGAATTTTTTTTTTTTATTTTAAGAAGAAGCATTTAATTACAGCTTTAACATATTCAATAACACATTCCGGAGTAAGGATACATCTCTTTCAAAAGTGGCTGTAAGTTTTTAGGTTCACAGTTGAATTAATACAGTTATACAATATTGAACTCAGTATAAACCCTGTAAGACATAAAATTGCATGAATTTTTACCCTTTAAAGAAAATCTCCATTTCATTTTAAAATACACTGTTTCGTACATTTTTAATGCTACTAACACTTAGATGTCTGCACATGTGTCTTTAATCTCTGTGTATCTGATTATTATTACTCACAGTCGGTTACACTCGGAACCTTAGTATCTGAGTATAGATATAAAGTCATCGGGTAGATTTCACTGGTAATGTTTATCACCTCTAATATTTAACATGAAGTACATTTTTATGCTTCCTCCTCAAATATGTCTTTTTTAGAATTTGTTAATTTTTTTTTTGTGTGTATATCATACAGAACATCCCACACAATCTTATTCATCTATATACCCACTTCCCAAATGGTACCGTCCCATAGCCTCCCCCTTCCCACACACTGGAGCCCATGTACTCTGTCATCCCTGTTACTGTCCACTGTGTTATCAATGTCCCCAGCCATTCCCTAGTGCTTGTCCATCTGCTGAATCTAGTCAGCCTACCTAGAGATCCTTGTTTTAGGAAGGTCAGCTGTTCCTCATCTAGCAGCAATCGGTTGTCAGTATTCCTTGGGATAAGATTGGGGTCTGCTGTTCAGTTCCCTGGTTCTATGCTGGGTTACTGCCTGGGAGTCTTGGGCCACCCTGGACAGTAACCCAAAGGAAGGTATCTCCTGTCTGGCATTGTTTCTTGTTATGTAGCCTTTGGCTTTACATATGGATTCTTAAATTATATTGACTCCATTAATCTTTGGTTATACTTTCCTTTTGGGTGTTTAAGACCCTACAGTTGGCCCAGATAAACCAATTTATTTTTACTTTTAAGGTCATTTGAGGATCTTCAGGGGTCACATGGGTTTGGAAGGAGCCCCTGGGTCCTTTCTTTTACCAGTTCCGTCTATATGAAGATAAGTCAAAGGTCCTGCTTGACCATGGCTGGCTTTGCTTGGAAGCGTGGAGGAAATGTTTCCTCTGTGTTGACTCTCCTCTTTGTAGACTAGACACTGGTTCAGGTCTATCTGGTGGGGTCTTCACAACCTCCTTGATCAAGAGGACAGGTGACTCACCACAGTTACAGGACATTTTGAAAGATTCTCATAGTCCCCTGGAACTTAGTTGACCTGGGAGGGAAAGGAACAAAAACTGTCCTTTTTGTCCCTCTGTCCAAATTAGTATAGGCCTCATAGTATGGCTGTTAAACATCCAAGAAGGTTAGTTCCACCAGTCTGGTACTTTTGATTACCATGTGCCATGTAGATAGAGGTTGGCCAAAGACCAACTGCTCTCAGATAAACCTTGCCTAGATGTATATTACATTCTTTGATCTGGTTGTATGTATAATTTGTCAGTAGGTTGTTGGACTAATATGGTTCCCTCTGGTTTTCTAAAACTAGCTAGGCATTATTTATCTCTCACATTGTCTAACCCTTCCACCATGGTTTCGCCATTTAAGGTGCCCCCGTTTTTTCCCATTTCTCCCTTAAAATACCCTTCTCCTATTGTCCCACCTCTCTCGAGCTCCTTCTTTCCCTTTATACCCTAGGTTCCTTATATAACCCTCCTTCCCCCCTCCTTAAAATAACCCCATTTTTATCCATATCTCCCTTGATAATACCTGCTTTCTACTGTTCTCTTTCAGATTCTTTCTTTACCATTACCTCCCTTCCTTTTCATTATTCTGGTTTCTGTAGTTATGTCTGAATACATACTCAATTATAAGGATTTGGTGCTAGAATCCACATATGAGGGAGAACATATGCCTTTTTTTTTCATATTACTTCACTTAGAATAACAGTTTCTAGTTCCATTCATTTACCTGGAAATTTCATAATTTAATCTTTCTTTACTGCCGAGTAAAACTCCATCGAATAAATGAATTTTCATTATGCATTTGTCAGTTGAGGGATGCTTAGGTTGCTTCCATCTCTTAGCTATTGTGAAAAGAGCAGCAACAAACATGGATGTACAAGTGTCTCTGCAGTAGGATGAGTTCTTTGGGTATATGCCAAAGAGTGGCATAACTGGGTCAAATGTTAGGTTCATTAGTAGTTTTTTAGAGTTCTCCATACTGCTTTCCATATGGTCGAACAAGTTTGCAGTTCCACCAGCAGTGGCAGTGGATGAGCATTCCCCTTTCCTTATATCCTCTCCAACATTTGGTATCATTTGTT
The DNA here is from genome assembly GCF_000622305.1 of Nannospalax galili. Classification (NCBI taxonomy): domain Eukaryota; kingdom Metazoa; phylum Chordata; class Mammalia; order Rodentia; family Spalacidae; genus Nannospalax; species Nannospalax galili. The sequence continues at coordinate 547,825 of NW_008352316.1, read as the reverse complement.
CTCTTGATCTTAGCCAGTCTGACTGGGGTAAGATGAAATCTTAAAATGGTTTTAATTTGCATTTCCCTAATTACTAGTGTTGTTGAACAGCTTTTAAGATGCTTCTTAGCCATCTTTATTTCTTCTTTTGAGAACTCTTTGTTCAGTTTCTTAGTCCATCTTTTAATTGGGTTACTTCCTTTCTTGATTCTTTGTTTTTTGAGTTTGTTATATATTCTGAATGTTAAACTTCTGTCACATGTGTTGCCGGTGAAAATTTTCTCCCATTCCATGGGTTTTCTCTTCACTTCCTAGGTTGCTTCTTTTGATGTATAGAACCTTTTTAGGTTAATGAGGTACCATTTGTTGAATCTTGACCTTATATCCTGGGCAGTTGATGTCCGGTTTAGAAAATCCTTTCCTGTACCTATATCTTGTAGGTTATTGCCAATGTTTTCTTGTAACAGTTTCAGAGTTTCAGGCTTCACATTGAAGTCTTTGATCCATTTGGAGTTGACTTTTGTGTAAGGTGAAAGATAGGGGTTTAGTTTCATTCTTCTACAGGTGGAGATCCAATTTTGCCAGCACCATTTGCTGAACATGCTGTCTTTCCTCCAGTTACTGTTCTTGGCCCCTTTGTCAAATACCAGGTGGCTGAAATTGAATGTACTCCCATTTGGGTCTTCAATTTTGTTCCATTGACCAATGGGTCTATTTTTGTGCCAGTACCATGCTGTTTTTATGACTATAGCTCTGTATTGTAATACAGTTTAATATTTGGTATAGTAATCCCCCCAGCATTGCTCTTACTGCTCAGGGTTCCTTTGGCTATCTGGGGTCTTTTGTGCTTCCATATAAATCTTGGGATGGTGTTTTCCAATTCTGTAAAAATTGTCATGGGGATTTTGATTGGCATTGCATTGTATCTATAAATGGTTTTTGGTAAGATGGTCATTTTCACAATATTAATTCTTCTAATCCATGAGCTTTGGAGGTCTTTCCATCTTCTGATGTCTTCCTCAATCTCTTTCTTTCAGGATTTAAAATTTTCATTGTAGAGATCTTTAATGTATTTGGTCAGGTTTATTCTGAGAAATTTTTTTTTTTTTTTTTTTTTTTAGTGAAGGGGAATGTACCATGTACTCTTGCTCTTATTCCTTGTTATTGGTATATAGAAAGGCTACAGACTTTTTGTAGATTAATTTTGTAACCTATCCATCTTTGGCTGGCTCGGCTGTGCTCGCTTCCCACAAGTTTTCTGATGGAATTTTTGGGATCTCTTAGGTATAGTATATCATCTGCAAAAAGTGATAATTTGATCTCTTCTTTTCCAATTAATACTCCTTTAATTTCTTTCTCTTGTCTTATTGCTCTTGCAAGAGTTTCAAGCACTGTGTTAAATAGGAGTGGAAATAGTGGACAGCTTTGTCTGGTTCCTGATTTCAATAGAAATGCTTCCAGTTTTTCTCCATGTAGAATAATGTTGGCTGTGGGTTTGTTATATATGGCTCTAATTATGATGAGGTATGTTCCCTCCAGTCCAATTCCCTCTAGGACTTTGAACATAAATGTGTGTTGAATTTTCTCAAAGGCCTTCTCTACTGTATTGAGATGACCATGTGGCTTTTGTTTTTGAGTTCTTTTATATAATTTATGACATTTATTGACTTATGTATATTGAACCATCCCTGCATCTCTGGAATAGAGCCACTTGATCATGGTG
>NW_008352316.1:544784-546043 GCF_000622305.1 Nannospalax galili | reverse complement strand
TTTTTTGAATAAATTAAGTAGTATTGGATGTAGATCTTCTTTAAATGTTTGATAGAATTCTGCTGTAGATCCATTTGGTCCTGGGCTTTTTTGAGTCGGGAGGTTTTGTATTACTGTTTCAATTTCTTTTTGTGATATGGGTCCGTTTAAGCTGTTAATCTCTTTTTGGTTTAGTTTTGGTGGTTCCCATGCCTTTAGATATGCATCCATTTCTTTTAGGTTTTCAAATTTAGTAGCATATAGGTTTTTAAAGTATTCCCTTATAATATTCTGTATCTTTCTGGTGTCTGTTGTGATGTTTCCCCTTTCATCTCTGATTTTGTAGATTTGGAGGTGCTCTTTCCTTCTTTTAGTTAACTGGGCTAGCGGTCTATCAGTTCTTGTTTATCTTCTCAACGAACCAGCTCTTGGAGTTGTTGATTCTTTGTATTGTTTTCTTTGTTTTGATTTCATTAATTTCTGCTCTAATTTTTGTTGTTTTTTCTTGTCTGCTGAGTTTGGGTTTCATTTGTTGTTGCCTTTCTAGTGTCTTGAGTTGCAATGTTGAGTCATTGTGTTCTTTCCGATTTTTTAATGTAGGCAGTTAGAGCTATAAACTTCCCTCTAAGGACTACTTTCAGTGTGTCCCAGACATTTTGTTGTGTTGTATTGTCCTTTTTGTTTAGTTCCAGGAATACTTTTATTTCTTTCTTAATTTCTCCTTTGACACATTTACCATTCAGGAGAGTGTTGTTTAATCTCCATGTGTTCGTGTGGTTCGTGGGGTTTCTTCTGATTTGTGGTCTGATAGAATGCTTCAAATTATTTCAGTCTTTTTGTATTCATTGAGGTTTGTTTGTGCCCCAGTACATGGTTGATTTTGGTGATGGTTCCATGGGCCACTGAATAGAAACTATATTCTTTTGTGCTTGTTTGGAATATTCGGTTTATGTCTGTTAGGTTCATATGATATATAGTATTGTTTTATTTAGATGTCTCTCTGTTGATTCTCCTATCTAGTGGTGACAATGGGGTATTGAAGTCCCCTACTATTAATGTATTGGGGTTAATTTGTGTCTTAAAGTCCTGCAGTGTTGTTTTAATGAATTTGGGTGCACCATAGTTTGGTACATATATGTTAAGGATTGTAATATCTTCTTGGTTAATTGTTCCTTTAATCAGCATAAAGTGACCCTCTCTATCTCTTCTGATTAGTTTTAGTTTGAACTCTGTTGTCAGATATTAGAATTGCAACCTCTGCTTGTTTCTTAGTGCCACTT
>NW_008352316.1:534411-544510 GCF_000622305.1 Nannospalax galili | reverse complement strand
TAACCCCTTGGGTATAGTCATTTCTTTCTTCAGCTCTTTGTATTGCTTCCAGAACTCCCTGAAGGGCTAGTTTTGTGGACATGGATTCTTTCAGCCTATTTATGTCATGGAAGATTTTTCTTTCCCCTTCAACTATGATAGACATTTTGGTTGGGTAAAGTAATCTGGGTTGGCATCTGTGGTCATTTAGAGCTGGGAATACTTCGATCTAGGCTCTTCTAGCTTTCATAGTTTGCACTGAAAAGTCAGCTGTAATCCTGATGTGTTTTCACTCCTAAACAATATTTTGATAAACCTTTATGATTTTCTTTATGGGTATTTATAAATTCTGTCTTTTGTGTGTAAAATATCTGTTTTTTTTTAATTATTTAATTTCAGTTTGTCATATTTGCAATGCCAAAATGTAAGCATTGGAGTTTTGCCTTAATTCTCCGCATTCTCTCTTGATCACCCAACCCCATGGGTACCTGCAAGCACAAAATATTTTAAGTGTTATAATATGAGCAGAGTTTGAGTTTATTTTTATTTTTGAGTAGTTGGTATTCATGGAGTAAAATATATCAATCTGTGTAACTTTCCTTTTTGTAGGTCTGTGTGCCTTGCGAAGAGTCCTGAGGAAACAGCCTAACCTCCCTGATAGCAAGGTGGCTGGAATGGTGAAGATTACACTGAGTGATTTCTTACAGGGTATGAGTGAAATAAGGCCCAGTGCTATGAGAGAGGTAGCAGTTGATGTCCCAAATGTAAGTAATTTATACTTCATACTAACCTTATTGTTTGAATTAATTTCTGAAGGAAACTGAAACTCCAAGGTGACTAATTTCCTAGGCTAAGCATCTTAAAAAACATGCTTTTCACCAAAATTTTTATTGAGATAGTTATAGTTCAAGGACATTGTAAGCAGATCCAGTATATCCTTTGCCTCATTTTCTCCTGTTATAACATCTTACAAAACTGTTGCACAATACCACAAACGGAGTATTCATATTGTTAAAAATCTATTACTTGGGGCTGGAGAGATGGTTCCATGGTTAAGAGCACTGACTGCTCTTTCAGAGGACCAGGTTTGGGTCCCAGCACCCATATGGAAGCTAACAATTGTGCATACCTCTAGTTCCAGGGGATCAGTCATCCTCTTCTGTACTCTGTGGGTACTGCACAACACAGTGAATTTATATATGTACAGGCAAAATACTCATAAAATAAACTTAAAAAAAAAGATTGCTCTTAGACTTCCTAACTTTTCCTTGTACCCATTTGAGTGAGTGAGTGAGTGAGTGAGTGTGTATGTGTGTGTGTGTGTGTGTGTGTGTGTGTGTGTGTGTGTCTGCATGTGCGCACGTGCATATTTAGCCCTGTACAGTTTGTCAGGCGATTAAAGTTGGTATTTGTCACCACATCAAAGTAATGAACAGTTGTATCATCACAGAAATTCCTCACATTATGTCTTCATAACTACATCCCCTTCATTTTTATTCCTACTCCCATCTCTAAAATTTTATTGGTTTATAAATATTATTGTAATAGTGTCATGCAGTGTGCAACCTTTTGAAATTAGCTTTTCCTTTTAATGGAATTCCCTCAAAATTTGTCCAAAATGTTGTTATGTTTGATTTGTTCTAGTATTTGATAGTCAGCTTTATGTTACTAAATCAAAATTTCAAGGTAATCAACTTGAAGAATGGAATAATTTATTTTGGCTGTGTTTTGGAATGTTTTGTTTGGTTTTCTAAGACTGGATCTCATGTAGTCTAGGTTGGTGTTTCGCTCACTGTGCAGCAAGAAAGGCTGTGAACTCCCATTCCATCTTCTGCCTCCTGAGGACTTTTGGATCAGTGTTTGTGTGTGTTTGTGCATACATGTATGTGCATACATGGTGTGTTCGTGCATGTGGAGGCCAGAGGTTAATGTTATATGTTGTCCTTAGCTGCTTTCCACCTCATTTTTTGAGATGAAGTCTTTCATTGAACCTGAACATTTCAGCTAGACTGATTGATGAGCTGCAGGGGTCTGCCATTCCAGCACTGGGATTATAGACTTGCTCTGTTGTAACTAGCTGTTCACATGGATTGCTGTGGTTCTAAAACTATGGTCCTCGTGCTATTTTTTACCTACAGACCTGTCTCCCTAGCTCCTTGGATCAGTTTTATAGGTTTCAGACTATTACTGGTTTTCAGACCTATGATGAGGCAGTATGTCTTGATAGGAGTTCCTGACAGAGAAAGCTTTTCATGTAAGCTGGGAAGCGAAAGTGAGAAAGAAGGAACCAGCATCCACGTTTAAAGGCATATGTGACATAAAATCTGTGACATAAAATCTCTCACTAAGCTCTGTCACTTATGTTTCTACTCCCTCCCTAGGGTGCTAAGCTGGGCAGGAACTCTTTATTCTTGGGCTTTTGGAGAATGTTTTAAGATCCAAACTGTAGCCATAGTATTCCATAATAAATATATTTGTTGATAGTTGATAAGTGTCTTGCTGCTTCCAGTTCTTGGTTTTTATAAATGAAGCCAGTATGAACTGTTATTGTATAAATGTAACTTTTCATTTCTCTACAGTGAATGATCAAGAGTGCAGTTGCTGGGTTATATATAAATTGTTTTTCACTAAGTTTAGATTTATTGGAAAGTATCATTGAGGCTATTTTTTAGAACAAATCTGCTAGTTATAAACTAATGCTCTGGAAGAGTAGTAATAATAAAACTATCAGTAGACCAGAACCCCTTGCTACTAGAATGTTTACTCTTTTGTGGTTTCTTCTTTTCTTTTGTCATCTTTGTGGTGGGAGTTTATATATATATATATATGTCTTTTTGAGACAGAGTCTCCCTATAGCCCCAGCTGCCCTGGAACTCACTGTGTAGACCAGGCTGGCCTTGAACTCACAGAGATCTATCTGCCTCTGCCTCCCAAGTGCTGGGATTAAAGGCGTGTGCCACTACGCCTGGCTGGGAGTGTATATTTTAATGTTAGCATCTTTTCATTTAAACTTCAAAAACTCCTATTAGCATTTCTTGTAAGGCACATTTAGTGATTTTTGTTTGTCTAAGAAAGTCTTTAATTTTCCTTCATTTTAAAGGCCTACCTTTCCCAATATGGCATTCTTGGTTGACAGTTTTTAAAATACATTTGTAATTGGAAAAAAAGCCTACTTAATATATGGTTTTGACAAGACTGCATTTCTACCTACAGAAGAATGAGATTAGATTTACAAGTTTTACCTTGTATAAAAATCAGTTTTAAATGGATCAAACATCTTAAATTAAAACCTGAAACTCTTAGATGAAAATATAGGGAATACTCTTCAGGACATTGGTGTAGGCAAGAACTTCTGAACAGAAAGAACATCAAGAGCACAAGGACGAACCCCAAGTATCAACAGATGGGACTATATGTAACTGAAAAGATTTTGTACAGCAAAGAAAACTACCAGCAGAGCATACAGACAACACAAAAAATGGGAGAAAGTTTTTACCAGCACTTATCAGACAAGGGCTAATATCAAGAATATACAAAAAACTGCAGAAATTAAATACCAAGGAAATAAAATTACATTCAACAAATAGGCTAACAAATTGAATAGTGTTCAGGAAAATAAATACAATGACTAGTTTAAAAAGTGTCATTAGGGAAATACCTAGTCATCGGGGAAATACAAATTAAAACTACCCCCTCAAAGCCTTGACAAGTGTGGGAAGGAGGTCTGGCTATAGCTTGCAGACATAGTGATTAGAGGACACATCAAGGTGACACTCCGCCCCTTCCTGCAGCTCTTACATTCTTTCTGACAACCTCTTCTGCAAAGTCCCTAAGCCTTGGAGGGAGTGACAGGTATGGGATGATCTCCCTCTCATTGTGGCAAGGAAAGGAACTTTCAGTTTTCTGCATCATGTTTTCCATGGGCTTTTGGCCCATTTCAGTGGGATTCCATTGATTACAAGGATTTAGGGCTAGGATCTTAGTTCTCTATCCTGTGAAAACTTAGATTAAAAATTGTTTCAATTATTTATTTATTTATTTATTCATTTATTTATTTAACAGCGCCTAGGGTAGGGGCTTATTTATTGAAGAGTGGGTACCTCACATTTATGGTTGTGCTCCCATTCAAATACAGATCCTGTGACTTTGACCTCCTGACAGCTGCATAAAATGGTGAGAGAGGTGCCCCTTGGTTTTCTCAGCTTATATATCCTTTGTCCCTAACCTCCACATGCAGCTAAGGTAGACTGAGCGGGAGGGGGTCATTGACTACCCCCTCAACTCCTTGATGAGCAATGGGAAAGAGGTGTGACTATAGCTTGCTGGCATAGTGATTGGAGGACATTGCCAGTTAACCCTCCACTCCTTCCTCTGACTCTTACATTCTTATCACCAACCTCTTCCTCAAAAGTCCCTGAGCCTTGGAGGGGGTGGTAGGTGTGGGATGATCTTCCTCCCATTGTGGCAAGGCCCTGAACTTTTGGTTGTCTCCATCATCTCTTTTCCATGGGCTGTTGGCCAGTTTGAATGAGATTTCATCTACTATAGAAACACACACAGGAAGAAGCAAGAACATCTAAACAATGACTGTTATAATAACCTAACCTATGGGTGTAAATGCAAATGCTTTGTCGGTATTTTAGCAGGTGCATCAATTCCATCTAACAAAGCAATTGCAGTGACTTCACACTGGGGCCTATATTCTCCCCTGCCACAAGGGGTTGGCCGGGTCTGTAGTACCAGATGTGTGTTCCACCCCTAGGAGTGGGCACTATATCCAATCAAAAATTTGCTTGTTGTACATACACTAGACACTCCAGTATTGTATCAGCAGGAACATTTTGTTTGGTATGTTGGTAGTGCAACATGTGGGGTCTGTTGTTGAGAATTTTAGGGGACTGTTCTCCACCAGTCATCTGCATGTTGCCTTTTGGCACCATGAAAGCCACCCATCCGGTGTCAGGGAGTTTCCAGTGTAGTCCAAGCTTGATTTCTCACTCTTCTGCACTCACATCATGCAGTGTCTTCAGCAATAGAGTTTTTCTGACCACTTTCTGTGTACAGCCAACATTATTAGCAATAGCCTTTATTGTTTTGGGGACCTCTGGTGTCCCTCAGGCCAACAGCTCATAGGGGGCAACCCACCTCTGACACTGGGCTTTTCATTTAACAACCATATACTTCTGGAAGGGCTTTTTCCATCCTTGTAGAGTTCCTTCTGTGTTTCCCCCCACTTTATTCCCATAGTTCTTTGTATAGTCCTCCTTCCCACTCTCCCCTTTAACTACCCCTCCTTTACATAGTTCTCCCTTAATAGCACCTTTATCCTACTAATCATCTCTCAGGTTCCTTCTTTTACTTTGCCTCCCTATTTTCCTTCCATATTCCTGGTCCCTGCAGTTGTATCAAGATATGCACTCAGAAGGAGTTGTAGCTAGGATCCACAGATGAGGGAGAACATACGTCTTCTGTTTTTCTGAGTCCATGTTACTTCACTTAGTATAACAGTTTCTAGATCATCCATTTTCCTGCAAATTTCATTATTTCATCTTCCTTTACTGCTGAATAGAACTCCATTGTGTAAATGTACCACATCTTTGTTAAACACTCATCATTTGAGGGGCACTTAGATTGCTTCTATCTCTTAGGTATTGTGAAAAGAGCAGCAAAAAAACATGATTGTACAAGTATCTCTGCAATAGAATGAGTCTTTTGGAGTGAGTGTAGCCAAGGAGTGGTGTAACCAGGTCATATGGTGTGTTAATTTTTAGTTTTTTAAGAGTTCTCCACACTGTTTTCCATAGGGGTTGCACGAGTTTGCAATCCCACCAGCAGTGAATGTGCATTCCCCTTTATCCACATCCTCACCAGCTTTTGGTTTCATTTGTTCTCTTGATCTAGCCATTCTTACTGGGGTAAGGTGAAACCTTAAGGTGGTTTTAATTTACATTTCCCTAATCATTAACAATGTTGAATACTTTTGAAGATGTTTCTTAGCCATCTTTATTTCTTCTTTTGAGAACTCTCTGTTTAGATCTTTAGCCCATCTTTTACTTAGGTCTTTGCTTCCTTTCATCTTTATTTTTGAGTTCTTTATATATTGTGGATGTTTACCCTATGTCAGATTTGTCAGTTATGAAGATTTTTTTTCCCACTCTGTCGGTTTTCTCTTCACTTTATTGATAGTTTCTTTTGCTGTACAGAAGCTTTTTGTTTTAATGAAGTCCCACTTGTTGATTGTTGACCTTAATTCCTGAGCAACTGCTGTCTGATTTAGAGAATCCTTTCCTGCACCTATATCTTGTAGGTTATTGCCAATATTTTCTTCTAATAGTTTCAGGGTTTCCAGTTTCACATTGAGGTCTTGATCCATTTGGAGTTGACTTTTGTGCAAAGTGAAGGATAAGAATCTAGTTTCATTCTTCTACAGGTCGAGATTCAGTTTTGCCAGTACCATTTGTTGAAGATGCTGTCTTTCCTCCATTGTGTGTTCTTGGCACCTTTGTCAAATATCAGGTGGCTGAACTTGTGTGTACTTGGGTTTGGGTCTTGAATGATGTTCCATTGATATGTGCCCCAGTGCCCCGCAGTGCCTTCGAAGGTCAGAAAAGGGCATCAGATCCCCTGGAACTGGAGTTATAGACAGTTGTTAGCTGGATGCTGGGGAACTGAACCCAGGTCCTCTGCAAGAACAGTCAGTGCTCTTAACCACCGAGCCATCTATTCAGGCCAAGACTATTTTTCAGGATTCTTTTCTCTCTCTTTTTAAAATATAACTTATTTATATATACATATATATATATTATTTATTTTTTGTCTTTTTGAGACAGAGTCTCCCTGTAGCCCCAGCTGTCCTGGAACTCACTATGTAGACCAGGCTGGCCTTGAACTCACAGAGATCTGCCTGCCTCTGCCTCCCTGGTGCTGGGATTAAAGGTGTGCACCACCACGCCCGGCTTATATAAATATTTTGATTGCCAAAATATTTACTGGTCTGTGTGTAGTGCCCATGAAAGCCAGAAGAGGCATGACAGAGCCACTGTATGGGTGCTGGGAATCAGTCTCTGGTCCTCTGGAAGAGCAGCAAGTGCTCTTAATCCCTGAGTGAGCACCTTTCCAGCCCTACTCTTCTGGTTTTTGCTTTCCTGATTATAGAGATTTTTAGGATATTATTCATTCTGTGTCCCTAGAACAAGTTCAGCATCTAAAAGATAATTCTTAAAATGGATTGGATTTATTTCCTTTGTAATTTTTAAGCCATAATATAAATTATGAAGAATATCAGTATTGCAGTTATAGGAACAAAATAGTCTTTTTTTGCATGTGCTAGCCTAAACTTTAGTTCAGAAAATCTAATATAATGCAGCTTAAAAAACAAAAAGCAGTATTGACAATAGAAGAGGGGAACTAAGTCCAAATATGGAGAAAATTCTCTTTGGGGGCATTTTAAAATGATTTTTTTGCTGTTTTCATACAATATAATTTAATGGTATTTAGATCCTCTCCCCTATTTGTACCTCTCTTTATTGTGCTCCACCCAATTTAATGTACTCTATAGTATATATATATATAAAAGGCCCATAGAATCTAAATTGTGTCCCCAGTTATCCCACTGTATGGGTCTGTCCACTGGAGCCCATGCTTGAAAGAGACTCCCTCTGCCCCTCCCAGCAGCCATGTGTTGCCATAAGTTCCTTACCCACTTCCTCATGTGTATGATGGGATTTCATCTTGTTTGAGCTTGCTTGGGACTTGTGTGTCTGCTCTCACTGTTGCTGTGAGTTTATATGAGTAACTGACCAGCTGTCTGGAAAACTGTTTCCTTGTGATCATTTACCACCTCTGGCTCTTGCAATCTTTTTGCCCTGTCTTTGCAATGATCCCTGAGCCTTGGAAGGCACAAATTTGATCTAGGTGTCCTATTCAGCGATAAGCACTCCGCAGCTGCTTGTTCTCTGCACATTGGCCAGTTGGGAGTTTCTGTGTTAGTCACCATCTTCATACGGAAGCTTCTCTGGTGAGAGTTGAGAGATGCATTAACCTATGGGTATAACAATAAACCATTAAGAGTCAGTTTAATGCAATAATTATTTAGTAGAGAACTAGTATTAGGTTCTCCCCTATGTCCTGTCCCCTGTCTAGCCTCATGTTCCTAAGCCTGATATCAAAGTCAGGTAAGGGTTTCATTCTAGGAAGTGAACCTTAAATCCAGTTAAAGAGTGATTGGTTACTCCAGTAATATATTTGCCACTATTGCACCAGTGGGGTGTTTCTAGCCAGCCAGTTGTTACTGTAGTTCACAGGATTCATAACTGGGTAAGATTGGTGATTTTTTCCCCCCATTATTATATATAACACCTTCCAGCACTATGAATGCTAGCCAGTAGAGATGAGCCTCTGAAGTCAGCACCAGCTTGATTTTCCTTGTTTGTTCAATAGTTCATGTGTATGTAGTGTCTTCACTAGGGTCTTACCATCTAGTTCTGTTGGGTAACTAAGAGCAGGGGTAATGGCCAGTGTTATTTAAGGGTTTATAGGACCCCTGTTCAACAGGTTCTTGAAAGGAAGTAACAGACCTATACACTGAAAGCTTTAAGACATGGAAGAAAGAAATTGAAGAAGATACTAGAAGATAGACATTCCTATCATGCTCATGGATAAGTAAGATTAATATTGTGAAAATGGCATCATACCAAAAACAGCCTACAAATTCAATACAATACCTATTAAAATTCCAACACAATTCTCAGAAATTGAAAAACTCAGATTTCATATGGAAACAAAAAACTCAGGATAGCCAATATGATCCTGAACAATGAAAGAATTGCTAGCGGTATTATCATCTGATTTCAGATTAGACTACAGAACTATAGTAATAAAAACAGCATGGTACTGGCATAAAAACAGACAAATTGAACAGCGGTATATAATTGAGGACCCAGATTTAAAGCCACACATTTATAGCCATTTGACTTTTTACAGAGGAGCCAAAAATACACTGGAGAAAAGACAACAAATGGTCAAAAAATGGTATTGATCAAACTGGATATGTGTATGTAGAAGAATGAAGCTAGATCCCTATTTCTCACTATGCACAAAACTCAGCTCCAAATGGATCAAAGACCTGAACGTAAAACCTGATAACTCTGAATCAGATAGAGGAGATAGTAGGGAATACATTGGAACTTAGAGACACAGGTAGGGACCTTCTGAACAGAACCTCTACAGCAGAAGCAATAAGAGTCTTAAAAAATTAATTAGATTGTTAATTAGAGTGATTTCTTAGTCACTAGGGTTTGCCCATTAAAAGAATTGTTCTGGCTACACTGGGGGCCTGTAAGGATTATTTTTTTTTCCTCCTGTAAAATCTTGTAATTCCCTCTTGCCAAACCTGATTTTCATTTATTTGACCAGTCACTAGGATCTTAGTCTGTTTTACTGATTTTGTGTTTTGTGTGCGTGTGCGTGCGTGCGTGCGTGCATGTGTGTGTATGTGTTAAACATCAGCAATACAAAATTTTAATAAGATCTGAAATTATGACTTCAATAAAAGAATTATTTGCATTCCCATCACCAAAGAATAACCATAGTTAGCATTTTGGTATAATGCCTTCTAGTCTTTCAAGTGTATGTGTGTGCATCTGATTTGAGATGTGATATATTCAAAGCTTTGTATTTTACTTTTTTACTACATGAAAATTTAAAAAGTATCTTCTAAAACATATTCAGTGTCTTTATTATTGCCCATTATTATTGGTATCCCATGTAATTATATTTTAGAGAATTTCCTGAATAGTTAACTATGTGTGTATGTGGCAGAGACTGTCCCACAGATTTTCCCCATTCAGCATTTTCTCACAATATTTATTACTTTCTTCAAAATAGATGGTACCGTTAAATTTTCACATTCTCTCCCATCACATGCCAGCAGCAGGAAGTCAGCAGTCATTCATAATTATGTACTCTTAGGGTTATGGTTGTTGCTAGTCTTTTTTGCCATCCTGTAGAGTGTTGAGCTACTCATTTTTAGAAGGAAAAAAAAAAAACCTATATTGTCAAATTTCTTTTATACCCAATTTTTTTTCCTTCTACTAGTATGTGAATATCAGCCATTGAGCAT
>NW_008352316.1:491705-534393 GCF_000622305.1 Nannospalax galili | reverse complement strand
TTTTTTTTTTTTTTTTTTTTGGTTGATTGGTTGGTTCATTTATTTTGAGGCAAGGTCTTACTGTGCAGTCCTGGCTGTTCTTTTGCTATGTAGACCAGACTGGCCTCACCTCAAAGAGATCTACTTATCTCTGCTTCCAAGTGCTGAGATTAAAAATGTGACAACCAAGAAGTTCATATTTTTATCTTTATTTTTAAATCCAAATATTGTTTTTATTTATTTTATTTTATGTGTATGCATGTATTGCCTGCGTGTAGGTAGTGCACCTGTGTCATGTAATGCCTGCGAAGGACAGAAGAGGCCGTTGGATCCCTTGAAACTGGAGTTTCGGACAGTTGTTAGCTGCCATGTGGGTACTGGGATTCGAACCCAGGTCTTCTGCAAGAACAACCAGTATTCTTAACCACTGAGCCATCTCTCCAGCCCCAGAATCTAGTTTTTATAGCTCACTGTTTTCTACTGAGTTACAGCTATGACTAGGGTGCCAGAGTTTGCGCAGCCTGTCACCACAAACTTAAAGGAGTGGAGATAGGAATTGAGTCTTAAGTTGAGATTTAAGGGTTCAGACAGTCTGGGAAGGCAGAGAATTAACATATTCCGCAAAACCTACTTTCTTCTTCACCTAGCACATTTTATAGGGAATGGGAACACAGGCAGTCAGTTGTTTCAAAATTTAATCTTGTCTCCCTGGTCACATGGCCAATCTTGTGTCTGAGATTCTTCTCTCCTTATTATCTTCATGTTTCCTTCATTATTAGCTTTCTCTGTACACAGAGGCTTCTGAGTCTTACTGAGCCTAGCTTTCCTCAAGAGGTACATCTTGGTTAGCATTAAATTCAGAATAAAACTGCCACTATCTGTCCTCCTTTCTGTCACAGCTAGAACTCTAGTTACTGTTTTCTTTTTCACTAAATTTACTCATCCATTCCTCACATCTAACCCACCTTTAATAACAGTTCTTTTGCCAATATATGGTTCTTTGTAGGCTTTGAAATTTTTTTGACATAGTTTATTTATAGTTATATTTTAGAAAATTTAATGTCTATTGTATTTTGAAGTGAAAGTTTTTTTATTTGTACTGAACTTAATTATGTTACATGAACCAGAATCCTCAAGACTCCAACCTTAAGTGCTTTAAGAAACAGTAATTTATTAAAAAGGGGTCTGTTTATGTGAGAGTATTTGTTACAAAATGGGTTCACGTAATATAACAAAATAAGTATAGAAAATTCGTCGTGTGCATAGCTGGGCATATTGGTGTGCTCCTGTAATTCCGCAAATGAGGAAACTGAGGCAGTACTGTGGTGAAGTTGAGGCCAACTTGGGCTTCATAGTGCAATACTGTCTTATTCAATGAGAATCATTTGGATCCCAGATAATCTTTATTTTTTAATTAATTGCTCACATATTCCAAATTGTTCCTAATGTACTCATATTCTTTCACCACTGTTCCAGTGCCTACTGCACATGTGATGCTGTTAATGATTGGTTGCTATCTTGACTGGGTGTTTCAGGTTCTTGGCATCTTGTTCAAAGAATTAAAGAAGTCCACACAAATAGCACATCAAGGTTTTTATTCAAAGACAATGTAAAATCCAGAGTAGATAAGCTGTAAGAGAGCAGCAGCAGCATGCTACTTGAGCAAAATTGTTCAAGAGCGTTGGATTACCTCTTGGTTTGTTTTCGGGGGTCAAGGGGAGATGGTTGCTAGGGGTGGAGTATCGGTGGCTTCATGTTTTGATTGCTAGGCTTTGGTTATATAAACTTCTATTCACTGTGAGTGTCCTTTCCCATAATGTACCTCATTTTAATCATATGCATGCTCAGTAGACATAAGATGATAAATAGGGAGTTTTCCTTAAAAGTTCATTCAAAGCATAGTTTGCCTCATTGCACAGCATGCATCCAAAACCAGTCCAGACTGGTTCTGTGAATTGCCCCTAGTTCCAGGATATGCTTCAGGGTAGTGCAACAGAAGGTGGGAGTTGTTAAAGATTTCTTGGGAGGTATATGTCAAAGTGACAAATTGCTTTTTAAAGAGGGTGTGTGTGTGTGCAGCTCCATGTAGATTGGAGTCCCATGCTGCTTCATATGCTTTGTTGGGAAAGGTCTGTATGTAGATCAAGTTGAGCAAGGTCCTGGATTGCTAAATTTATGCTTGCCTTTTTCAAAGCTTAATTTTTACTCACTTTTAATTTCTTTTCAAAGACTTTGGAGGCCAAGCATCCTGAGATGTATTGAACCCAGAATTTACTGGAGATTATCAGATTTCACTGCAGGATAGTTAGTTTCATACAGAAAGGAAGAACCAAATCCTCCCTAGCCTTTATGAGTATAGAGTTTAGGTTTTAAAAACAATTGACTATGAAGGATGTACTTCTATATTGACCTTTAAGAATGTTTTATTAATGTTCTTGCCTAAATTGGCATTCATAATTGTTTTGCATCACTACAATATGTAACTCGTATGTTCCTGGGGCATGTTTACATATTGCATTCTTGCTGTATGAGTCTGGTAATTACAGTCAGTGGATGGATGTCATAGGGTATCATGTTACATTATTTTATTTCTTTCATGTTTAAAGAGTTGTGTCCCTGACTTCACATTTGGGATAAGCTGTAAATACTGATGTAGTTTATTAGTTATGTAGCCTAGCATATAGTATATCTTTTTATATGTTAGTGTGTCTATGTGAGTAGAAGCATGTGTGTATGTATATTTCACTGCTAAAGCATAAAACTGAAAAGCACTGTGATGAAACCTTGTCAAATTATTTCTCCTTAAGTCTTTTACTTTATGATACCTAGTTAGATTTTTTACTACTGTCTTTAAATTTTTTCCCAGCATATTCTTATGAGAGGCATTTTTTTAAGGCCCAGCTGACCTGGAACTCACTGTGTAGACCAGGCTGGCCGTGAACTCACAGAGATCCGCTTGTCTGTCTCCTGAGTTTTGGAATTAAAGGCTGAGAGGCGTTTTTAAGAGTGTTTAGAAAAGGTGGCATAGCTTGCTTACTCTTAAAAAAAAAAATCTAATAGGAAATTTAAAATTTGATTGTGTCAGTATGTGAAATATGTATGAATGTTGAGTAAAAGCATTCACTGAAGTAGATATGGCAAATATTAAAACTGGTGGATTGTGGCATTTAATATAGATCTTGTTTGAATTTCATCTTTTAAAAAATTATTTATTTAATAACTACATAGACGAAGCATTTCATTACAACAGCATTGATATATTCAATAACAATTTCTAGAGCTAAGATGCATCTCTTTCAAAATTAGCTGTAAGTTTTTAGGTATACAGTTGAATTAATACAGTTATACAATATTGTACTCAGTATAAACTCTGTAAGACATAAAATGAATGAGGTTTTAACCTTTAAAAAAGATCTCCATTTCATTATTAAAACACATTTTCATACAGAAAATTTCATTTTTAATGCAATTAACACTTAGATGTTTGCACATGCATTTCTAACCTCTATAGATCTGATTATTACAAGTCAAATAATTAGCAGATGTGAAAACCATTACCATTGAAATCTACCTGATGACTTTATATCCATGCTCAGATGCCAAGGAGCTGAGAAAGTAACCGACTATGACTAGTAATAATCAGATATATAGAGATTAGAAACGCATGTGCAAACATCTAAGTGTTAATTGCATTAAAAATGAATTTCTTCATCTTTTGTATATGCTTGAATGGTTTCCAAGCAAAAAAAGAACAAATGGAACTAGAGAATACCAGCAGAAACTGCTCATTAGGGTCTAACAGCTCTGCTGCTTTTCTGCTAAATGCAGACGTAGATATACCAATAATCCATGCCTTCTCTGGTAAACAATAGTTATGATCCTGTCAGTGGTGCATGTTTTAGAGCCTTAAGTCATGTACACTGATACAAGGCTAATTTTAGTTTTACCAAATAGTAAAATCAGAAATCAAACGAGAGGGAAAGATAAAATAAGTCCTAGTGTTTATTGCTTAGTGAGTTTTCTTGGGAAACATAGAAGAAATGTCTGCCTCTGAACTGGGGCTATGCTGACAGCCCAAAGAATTGTTCATACAAGTCTAGCCTCATGGGTAAAATGAGTTTATTAGGGATTGCTTGCTTACAAAGCATTCACGAAAAGTTGCCAGCCCTCCAAGTTTCTCTTTTGTATGGTTCTTTGTCTACAGTAGATTTGACATGAACTTGGATTGGAGCACCACTTATTATTAAAGTAGCAGTTGTTAGCTTATGCTAGCAGTACAGATCAGCTAGCCTAAGGCGCAGACTCAGTTATATGTACACTGTGGCGTTGCCTTTATTTGGGATTCTACTGTCTTTAACAAACGCTGTCCAAGCATGGAGAAGATGACTGTATTCTTTTTTAATCTGGCATGCATAGCAGCTAAGTGGTGCTTGCTACACTTGGGCTAGGAGACAGGTTTCTAGTCTCACTAAACTCTTGATGTTGCAGAGAAATTCATTGGTGCCATTAAAACTGAGAAAATGGAAAACCGGTTTTATGTATCAGGAGACTCAAAAGTGTTTTACACATTTTAACAATTAATTTTACTTTTTAAAATAAACACGAAGAAAAAAATAGTTCCAGCTGATCTCAGTATTATGATTGATCATATGTTGTTCTCTCCTGATCTCTGGGCAGAAAACAAAATTTATCCACAAAGTTAGGAAGTTCATTTGGAAAACATCGTCTTTTTCTTATTATTAGTAAGCACAAATCTCTGTTTTCTGACTTTTCTTCTTTGTTCTGACCTGTTAAATACAGGTTTTGTCCAACTGTCTGCTTTTGACCCACACTGTTCTTTTTTTGGTTGGTAATTTTAAAATATTTATTATTTTTATTTTATGTGTATGAGTGTATTGCCTGTGTGTATGTGAGTGCACCTGTGTCATGCAGTGCCACGGAGGTCAGAAGAGGGCTTCAGATTCCCCTGGAACTGGAGTTAAGGATGGTTTGTAGCTGCCATGTGGGTGCTGGGAATCGAACCCTGGTCCTCTGTAAGAGCAGTCAGTACTCTTAACTGCTGAGCCATCTCTCCAGCCCTATTGGTTGGTAATTTTAATTGATCTCATGCTTCTAGAACTATCATTTGTGTATAGGTATTCCCAGAATCTGAAATTCCAGTCCTGTCTTTTCCAGAGTTCCTTTTGTGTTGCTTACCTTCCATTTGTGCGCTCTTGATTCTTTGCATATTTGGCTCCAAGTTCCAAGTTTATGTATTAAAAAGTCTTAATTTTACCTCCTAAAGTGGGCCATAATTTCTCTGTCAGTCCATCTAGAAACCTCACCTGCTGTTGTGGTGGCTCAGGCCTTTAATCCTAGCACTATCGAGAAAGCGCTATGCAAGGTCTGATCTGTGCTTCAGAAGACTTCTACATGATTCAGCAGTGTGTTTAGCGGGGGTGGGTGGGGGGTGGTGTTGGGGGGCGGATCTCTGTGAGGTTGAGGCCAGTCTGGTGTATATAGGAGTTCCAGGCCAGCTAGGGCTACAAGGAGACCTCTCAAAAAACAAAAATAAACAAACAAACAAAACCACCTTCATTTATTTCTCTGTAACACATTCCATTATGTTGCCATATCTGTACCTGGTTACAGAAGTTCATGGGTAGTTTTTGTTTGTTTGTTTGATTGGTTTGTTTGTGTTTTCGCTTCTTTGTTTATTTGAGACAGAGTCTCCCTGTCGCCCCAGCTGGCCTGGAACTCACTGTGCATGCCAGACTGGCCTCAACCTCACAGAGATCCCCCCCTGCCTCTGCCTGCCTAAAGGCATGCTCTACTATGCTCAGGGTAAGTTCTTTTCTAAGGGGGTATTTGTGATAGGTCTTTAACTGGACACCACCACCCCCTACCCACCCCCATTAAACACATGTTGAATCATGTAGAAGTCTTCTGAAGCACAGATCAGACCTTGCATAGTGCTTTCTCGATTAAAAGCTTTCAAGGACATCTTGCTATATACAATGCATGTTGATCTGCTTTCTTCTAGTCTTCAGGAGCCTTCTGTTATATGACTTCCACTTTTCTGTTTCCTCCCTCCTCCATCTAAGCCTTTGTGGTTTTCCCTCCCTCCCTATTTCTCCCCCTCATTACCCTATTTCTCCCCCTCATTAAAGAGTTGACTTTCAAATTATCTTCCAGCTGGAATCAGTATTTCTTTTCGAGTGTTCCCAGTGATTCTTTCTGTTAGTGCAGTTAGTATCCTTTCCATTGTATAGTGGTTGTTTATGTGTATGGTACTAGTTTCTAGTTTTTAAGTTCTTTAGACCTGGTTTTATGTCTTAGTCTCCTGTTTCCTTGTATTATCTAGTGCATAGATTGTGTCTCTAAATTGTATTTTATATATGTAATACTTGGTTTCAGAGATATTTTTTAGTTAAGGAGTTAGGAGGACATTTTAAATTATATGCTAAAGACAGAAAAGCTTAAGGATTACAAAAATAACTTTAAAATAATTTTTTTTAAAGTTTAAATAGGTATATAAATGAGATAATAGATCACTAAAATTTTAGACAAATGAAACTTAAAGGAATCTAAAAGACTTAGCAGTAAGTTCAAGCATTTAAGTAGTATTTATATTATGCAAGCAGAAATATGTTTTTCTTTAGTATTTTTACAATGTATAACTCCATTATGTACCATGATTTACCTCTTGTAATTCTTTTTTAAAAAAAAAAATTTATTATTTTTATTTTATGTGTTTGAGTGTATTGTCTGCATGTATGTGAGTGCACCCGTGTCATGCAGTGCCGCAGAGGTCAGAAGAGGGCTTCGGATTCTCCTGGAACTGGAGTTAAGGACGGTTCATAGCCGCTATGTGGGTGCTGGGACTCGAACCTGGGTCCTGTGGAAGAGCAGTCAGTATTCTTAACCGCTGAGTCATCTCTCCAGCCCCCCTCTTGTAATTCTTAATGTTTTAGGATCTTACTGATTCTGTAATGGTTCAGTCTCCTGCTCATATTTTGCTGGTGACGTGTTTTACTTTTCTTTGTTCTCTAGCCTATGAAAACTTAGATTAAAGATTGTTTCAATGATATTTTTATTTTTAACAGGAATCTTGTGCTAACTTATGATGACTGTCATAAAGAGACCAGGCTATACTGAACACATTAAAACCTAATGTAATGAAGAGTGATTTGTGTTTGCTTGAGGAGGCTTCCTTTGTTCAGTAAAGACTAATTAAAATTAATTTTAAGAACACAAAAAATTCTGTTTTATAGGTATCCTGGTCAGATATAGGAGGACTGGAAAATATCAAACTGAAATTGAAACAGGCTGTGGAATGGCCTTTGAAGCATCCCAAGTCTTTCATCCGAATGGGCATTCAGCCACCTAAAGGAGTTCTCCTGTATGGGCCACCTGGATGCTCCAAAACAATGATAGCGAAGGCTTTGGCCAATGAAAGTGGGCTGAATTTTCTAGCTATAAAGGTAGGGTGTTGGTTACACTGTCTTCTGGCTTCTTTCCACCCTATCCTCCTACTGCTGTCCTTATGAGAGCATATGAAGGTGTCTCTGTACGGAAACAAGTTATTTTTATCTATTTGAGGTAGGTGACAGTAATATATGGGCAAATGAGATGGATGGATAGATAGATAGATAGATGATTAGATAGATAGATAGATAGATAGATAGATAGATAGATCGATAGATAGATAGATAGATCCAGCTTCATTAGTGCTAGCATGGTCCTGCCCCCCCCCCTTACATAAATGAATTGTTGGAAAGTTTTGCGTCATGTTGTTTTGAGAGGAAGAGTTTGAATATCAGTTCCTTTCTCTGCCAACTTCTCACTTTTTAGGTCTTTCACTTGTCGGCAGCACTTCTGACTCACACTTGATACCTGCTCTCCTGCTCTTTGAAACTTTTCCCAGAATGGCCTTGTATATGCCAATGCTGTACTTTGTACTAATTTTCAAGATCCTTCACTCACAGGATGTATATGTAATTCTATTACATGTGAGTTTGGGTTTTTATGGGCATATTCCCTCAAAATTAACCATAATTAACCCAGGTTAACTTGCCTTCCCCAGACATTTTATAACTTAAAAAAACTTAATTTGAATTATAATAGGCCAAAGTACCAAGCAGATGTCAGACACATTTTGGCAGCCCTTGGAAGGCTGGAAAAGTCCTAGAAATGATTATGGAGCAGAATTTGTTATTGATGTGGCATAAAATAATGAAACATATTAAAAAGCTCAGTCAAGTTTAGCAAGTCTTACTAGCTTAATAGAATAGCTAGGCAAATATTTTCACATGTATCTTTCATTTTTTGTGTGTTTTAAAAAATATTTTTTATTTTTATGTGTATGTGTGTATTGCCTGCATGTAGGTAAGTGCACCTGTGCCGTGCAGTGCCCGAGGAGGACAGAAGAAGCTGTCAGATCCCCTGGAACTGGAATTAAGGACAGTTGTTAGCTGCTGTGTGGGTGCTGGGATTGGAACCTGGGTCTTCTGCAAGAACAGCCAGTGTTCCTAACCTCTGAGCCATTTCTTCAGCCCCTGTTTGTTTTTTACATAAACTTGGACACTATAAATCTTGGCCACAGGTGCTGAAGATTACATGCCCAAATAAGGCAATGTATAGTATTAATTCTAGAGTTTTTATTGCTCACACTTTTTAGTGTAGCACATTACTATCTAGCAGATAAAATGTTAGGACTAGATAGCTAAGGTTATCTATTAAGTATAATTTTTAAGGAACAGCCTCATCTTAGCAGCAGTATCTGTATTAGTTATTCTTCTGTTGCTGTAATAAAAACACTGACCAAAACCAACTTGGGGAAGAAAGGGTTTGTTTGGCTTGCAAGCATACACCATCATCAAGGGAAGCCAAGGCAGGAATTCAGGGCAGAAACCGGGAACACAGACCATGGAGGTACCCTGCTTACTTGTTTGTTCCCCTGGTCTGTGCTTAGCCTGCTTTCTTACATAATTCAGGACCATCTGCCCAGGGGTGGCACTGCCTACAGGAGGCTGGGCCCTCTCACATCACTCAGCAATCAAGAAAATGCCCCTCAGACATGGCCAGAGGCAGTCCAATGGAGACAGCTCCTCAATTGAGGTCCCTCTAAACAGGTGTGTCAGGTTGACAACTAAAGCTATACACAGTATTGTAGGAATTGTGTGTTATTTTTAAAATATAAAACTTTGAGTAAATGTGAGACTTACAGATCATACTGTATTTATCCAAAGCCCTATTTATACTTTATTTTCAAATTAAGCCACGTAGTTATTTATTTGGAAAGATTTAGGAGTCATCCTTGCCACTTGATTTGCTTACGACCTCTTAATTTGCATTGCTGGTGCATTGTACAATCAAAGGGACACTTTCTCTTTTTAGAGTATGGAAATGCTGAGGACAGCATAACTTCCAGAAATAATATTAGCATATAAAGCAGAGTTCTGCACTGTATCTCTTCCACTGCATAACTCATGCTAGGATTTTTAGCCTGTAATTCAGCTCTTTTGCCCTCTTGTTTCCTTTAGTAAAACCTGCTTCTTAGGCAAGCTAGACTAAATGATTCCTAAAGCCCTTGTACTCACAGCATTCTGTAGTAGTTCACAAGCTCTATATTGAATCTTTTCCTTATCTTCATACCAATAGTGGATAAGTGTTCAGGGCAGTTTTCTGTCAACTATAACAGTTAAGAGCTGAGAAGCATGGTACTGCCATTGTGTTATTTTGGACAAATTACCTTTTTGTATTCGGTTTTTAAATTAAAATTATGACAAGTATCTACACCTAACATGGCTAAAGGAAAATTGTATTCCCGATTTGTTTGTTTGTTTGTTTTATTATGACAAAATACCTGAGGCATGTTAACTTATAAGTAGATTTATTGAGCTTACAGGTTTGGAGGCTGTAAGTCTGGTGAGGGCCTGCTGGTAGATGGCATCTTGGCAAGAGTGTGGATAGGTACAAGAGATCTTTACAAAACAGGTAGCCAGAGACTGATTCTGATGCTGTTGTTGTGCTCAAGTCCCATAAACTCAACATCCCTTTGGAGAGCAATTCCCTAGTGACCTCAGGGCTTCATTAGACTCTACCTCTGAATACTACCACATCAGAGACCAAGTTCCCAATACTTGAACATTTTGGAAGACACATCAAGCAATCTGCAAACCACAGCAGAGCTAATATATAGCAGACATTTAGCAAGACCCCACAGAATTAGCTCACACTCATTATTACTCATTTCTATTTTTAAAATTTTTTATTTATTTTAATGTGTATGAGTATTTTGCCTGTATGTATCTAAGTGCATAATGTGCATTGCAATGCCTACATAGGCCAGAAGAGGGTATCAGATCCCCTCAAACTTGAGTTATAGTTAAGCCACACTGGGTGCTGAGAACCAAATTCAGATCCTCTGCAAGAGCAACCAGTGCTCTCAACTGCAGAGCTAGCCCCTTAATTCTATTTTTAAGAAATGGATATATATTTGATCTCATGGACCAAAAAGGATGGTAGAAGATTGTGTCTGTTTTCTCTAAATGTAGTATTTATTTTTGAAACAGAATATAAACTTTTGTACCTCCATATCAGAATGTTATGAATTTTAACAATTCGAACTTTACACTCAAAATAGCTTCCCTTGGTGATCAAAGTGCACTGATAATATTAAATTCGAGACCACTCTGATATATTAAATTCTAGACCAATACAGCATAACAGTTCAGCTGTTTGGGTTGCCTTTTGCAGTCCAATCATCTGGGTGAGGTTCATCATCATGTAGTTCAGTACAAAAATCACACATTCTTTAGGAGCTACTTTCGTTACTGCCATTACTTATTAGTAATGCCTAACTTGAATTACTCCAGCCCAGACCTTTTCATAGTGCTGAATTCTTGTATTAAATTTTCAAATCTGGTTGGCAGAAAGAATGCAAGAGTCAGAGGAAGGGGTGGAGTATTACCTGGAAGTATTCTCCAACCTCTATGCCAGCAAGCTATAGTCACACCTCCTTCCCACACTCAAGGAATTGATGGGGGAGTCATTTACCCCTCTCACCCAATCAGTTGATCTTAGCTGCATGTGGGGGAGAGCTAAGGATATATAAGCCAAGAATGCCATGAGTCACCTCTCTTGCCATTTCGTGCAGCTGTTGGGAAGTCACAAGATCTGTATTTGAGTGTGGACTTTCCAGTGCAGCTGTAATTTGGGGGGGACCCACTCTTCTGTAAATAAACCCCCACTCTATGCTAGCAAGCCCAATAAATGTGTTAGGATTTAAAAAAAAAAAAGAGAGAGAGAGAACAGAGCTAATAGAAACCTTCATTATTCCAACAAAGTGAGCCTGTTGTTGTCGAATCTAATTTTCTTTGATTTCTTATTCCTATTTTCCCTCCTTAAACTTATTAGTGATTTTATATATATAAAACCAGCTTCAAGCTATTTCTGGAAAAATATGTTAAAAATTGCTTCTTTTTGGAGTATAAAATAATAATAAATAAAATATATATAAAAGAAAAAATCAAATATGTATTACTCATCTTCTCAGCTCCCTTTTCTACCCACCCCAAGAGAAAGCATTGTTTCTTCCCAGGCTTCCTGTGGTCTACCTCTACATGGTACTAGAATGAGTGATCTTTCAACTACTTGAGGCTGCTGCCATATTCTCACATTTCCAAGTCTGTTTATATAATGGTTAAGTCACATTAAAATTTCTATTAACAATAGTAAGGTAGTACTGACATTGTACTTAGTAGAGGAGAGATCATAAAATGATCATAATCTTGTACTTCCCAATGTTAATTTTGAAGTTTTCATTTTTAGAACAATTGTCTAAGGAGACCAATGACAGTTTCCCCATGTTTTCTAACCTCTTTCAGTAAAGCCAGATTATTAAAAAGCATTATATAATATGCCTTGACTTATACTGCCTGCTTTAAAAACCCTCATTATATCAGTATTTTATGGCAAATCCTTAGCTTTTATGGACAATTACCAGAAAAAAAAGACTTGATATGTAAGTCTAATAAAAACAATGACACCAGTAGTTTCCTTTCTGAATCTCGTCAGGCCACAAGTTGCCTAATTAGTTGCTTTAAACTGAATAAAATCTGCATGCAATTCCTAACCATATCCTGCCTCCCAAAAAAAACCCATTCTGCTAATTAAAACTTATTTTATTGGTTGGGGCTTGAAACTTGTTGTAGTCACTTTCTTAATACTTTGTCCATGGTCACATTTAGGAAAAGTGTAATTTACTACAGGTAAATGAAAAGCACCAATTTTATTTGACACTGTTATTTTAAGTCATAGTGCAGAACTGTAAAATCAGTCTTTCCAGATGAAAACGTGTAGAATGATCTTGCTAATCAATGGGAAAATTTGGAATCTAGCATCATCTTTAACATTTTCCAAGCATTGAGAACTCTTACTCTTTCTCATACTCAGATTAGGCAGTGCTCTCTCTTGTCTGTAGCTTCCTTGCTGGCTCCCTACCTCTAATCTCCTTCAGTCCTTTTCCTTTTTCTGTTCCTCCGTTCACATTCTGAACCCTTATGCTCCATTTAGTGAGGACATGACAAATTAATTTGCCCTTTTTATATCAAGACATTTTGAAGTTTTTCAGGTTTTATTGTTGTTGCCATAAATAGTTGATTAATAATATTCCTTCATGTGTTTCTGTGAATGTATGTTTAAGGGTTTCCTTAGGATATGTTTGTACCCAGAAGTTCTTGTCAAGGGGTATAGTACATTTTCAGTATTACTAGACATGTTATTTTTAATGTAATTAATTTTTGCTTACACAGAGGGTAGAAGGTCTTGTGTTAAAGCTAATTAGTAAAATTGGTAGAATTTTATTTCTAGAGAGCCATGCCTTTCAGCCTTGATACCTCATATAGAATAACTGGGTGTAAGAAGGAAATAGACAACTTATCAACCTGATTGAGTATTGTGTGGCAGACAGATATCCAGATAGTTCAGACTGGGCGCCAGTAAATAGAGACTAGACACTATGGAACTTTTCTACAAGTTTAGTTATAAGACTGTCATACTGGGATGTTAACAGTGTGGGTGGTCCCAATACTGTTTATTGAAGTTAATTCTTCTGACAACAGTAGTGGGTAAGAAGAGCCTATTGTGGCCTAGTTGTGCAAGTATTGTAAGATACTGTTATAGAATACATGAATCTTTTTAGGGTCATGGAACTATAAGAGGACTTTCTAGGGGATTCTTGTCAGAAAAGGCTATTAGTCTATGGATTTAGGTATAAACTGAGGAGCATGTATACCAGCTAATGATTAGACTGTCAGTTTTCTAAATCAGGCTTTTCTATTTTTGGTGCCTAGCACTATCCCTGGTGTATCATAAAACTTTGGATGGACGGATAGTCAGAAAGTAAGCAAGATGTTAAAACATGTTCAGTCACAGGCTATCTTTTGAATTGATTTGTGGTTTTAGGAATAGAATAGCTTTAGTATTTGAGGCATAAATAATACTTGGGAAATAAGCATGCTAAGAGAATTTAATTAAAAGTAATTTTAATTTTTCCTCTTCTTTTGTGTATATTTTTTCCTCCTTAATCAAGAAATTATAGGTCGTTGGACTTATAAAGACACTGTACCACTGTTTTCTTTCCTTGTAGGGCCCTGAATTAATGAGTAAATACGTTGGTGAATCTGAAAGAGCAGTTAGAGAGGTAAGAAGATTATACCTTAAGAGAAAATCACACCTCTGTTCTTCTGTGTGGTTTCTACTTTGTTTTGGGTAATGGGATGAAATGCCAAATTCAGATTCTATTGGAATAATTTTTCTTAAGGGAAATATTTTATTATTTAAAATTGCAGTTTTGGCAGGGCTGGAAAAATGGCTCAGGAGAGACATTGGCTGCTCTTGCAGAGGATGCAGATTTGGTTCCCAGCACCCACATTGGCGACTAGCACCCATTCATAATAACTCCAGTTCCAGCGTATCTGATGCCCTCTTTTGGCTTCTGCAGGCATTGCATCGTATTATCTTACCTGTACCTGTTGGTTTAAACAATGTGTCTTCCTTCTGTCTGTTGGCTTTTAAAGCCAGGCTGTTAAATGCCAGTGCATGACTGATATACTTTTCCTTCATATGAGTTGTTCAAGTTGTGTTAACTTGGGGCATCTGGAGTTAGCATTTGACTGCATGTCTTGATTTTATTGAACAGAGATTGACCTGCCTCAAGCTCTGCCACACATAAGGCCTCTATAAGCTCACAGAAGCTGTAGGACAAGAACAAATAGCGATGAAGTAGTGGTCCCTATTTGTGAAGACCTTAGTACTAGTCAGAAGAAGTGGGGATTCAAATACTTTGCCATGAGAAAATATTTAAAATTATTTTGTGTCATTTTTTTCTGCTTTAAATTGTAGATAAAGGCAATTTTATAAAGCACTAATTGATCATGATAATGTGAAAAGGGCAATATTTACTGATACTGATGACTGTATTCTTATGATCATATAACAAATGAACAAAAAATGGTGGCCTAAATTATGAGAAACACATTTGGAGTTCTTTCTACCCACGCTGCCTTCTTCTGCCCAGCTTATTTCCATACATCACCCTCATTGGCTCTTGGTCATTCTCTAATTGTAGTAGTTTCATTGGATTCTCTGCAAGCCTGTTTATGTTCCTGTGAGACTTGGCCAATTTTCTTGTCTAGGGTTTATGCCAACCATTTTCCCACACAATCTAAAAAGAAATGAGTCAGATGTGTGACTTAGAGATAATATGAATATTTTCTATGCTAACCTGTGACTGACTTTAAAAAAACATTTTTATGATAATACTATTTATTTATTATTTATTGAGTTCTATGCATTATGCCAAATTTTTTATGTTCTTTTTGTTACTATTTCTTAATCTTCTGAAGTGGGCATCTATTATTATCTTCATTTCCTAGATGTAGAAATTGAGGTTTAAAGAAGTAAATTTGCTGCTGACATTCCATTCCCTCAGCCCTTGGTTTAGTTGGTATTTTAACTGAGTTTCTCTGATTGCTTAACTGGCCTCCTATGCAGCCTCTGGCTATTTATTTGTTTATTGGGTGTATTTGTTTGGTTTGGTTTGGTTCGGTTTGGTTTTTGGTCTGTGTACTCACCATTAAAGATGTTAGTTTAAAATCCATTGTAATGTCCTGGGCACTATTTTAAGTTGTTTTGTATATTGTTAGAATTGGCGCTAAGTAGTTTTCACACTGAAACCAGGTCTTTGCTAACCTGACGAATGTGATAATCTTTCCACCAGCTATTTCGTAAAGCAAGAGCAGTGGCTCCTTCCATTATTTTTTTTGATGAACTTGATGCCTTGGCAGTTGAAAGGGGCAGGTAAGAAATATTGAAAAGCTTATTAATATTATCAAATATAATGTAAATACTGTTTGTTACACAAATTTTGTCTGTTGTTGCATTTTTTCCCAAAAGAATTTTTGAATCTATGCAAATAATTTCTCTTAAACCCACTTAATTTCATCTAATCAGTTTATAATGATTTCCTATACAACTGAAAAACATGGTGATATCCATTGAAACATTTGAGTTACTTACTAGTTTATCTACTAAGATTCTTTAGTACTGTACATTAAAAGTAGCACTGTTCTTCTTTAGTACTGTACATTAAAAGTAGCACTGTTCTTATAAACACAAAATTAAAAGTCTAAACAAAGTTGGGTTAAGTATACTTATTTGATATACAAGTAAATTATAATAAAATGGTATTACATGAATTTTAGAACTGAGAGAAAACTATTTCTTACAATTAGAATACAAAGAAAATTATCTAGAATGCTTGGGATCAGAAAGTGTGTTAAATTTTAGAAGTTTCTATTTGTTTGTTTTTTTGAATTTAGACATTGCTGAAAAGATGTTCAATAGATTTTAAATACTGAAATATTTTAGATTTTGCTTTAGAAATATTCTACCTCTAGTAGTTTTGTTCCTGAATTTTAGACAACATGTTAACTAGGTACAATTACATGACTTTTTTTCCTGTAGAAATGTTTAGAGGTAGTTTAAGCAATATTTGCAAATAAATAAATATTTCATGTTGGATGATGTTAATTCATGTACTTTGTACTTCTTGATGTATACATTGATTATAAACATTTTGCAGTAAAGGCAGAGTAATTCATAAATCTTCATATTAAATGTGATAAGACTCAGTGCCTTTATATTACTCCCAAGTTTGAAAAGACACAAAAGGCTTGAGTAGCTCAAGGTTACCTTAACTACAAGAAAGTGAAGCCAGAGAAACTCCCTGAACTAGTATGACCTGCCACATTTTTGTGATATCACGACCATCTGGTTTGAGAGCTTAAAAAGGTACACAGTGGGCTATAGTTAAATATAAACCAGATAGGAAACAGTGTGTAACAGACTTCTCATAAAATATTTCTGAAATAAAGTTGTGTGGGAAAACAGGGCACTTTGTAGAAATAACCTGTTTTTTTGTAGGCAGTTTGGCTCATTAGGAATTAGCAATATTGAAGATTAAAATGATTTAAAGCTTCTAGATGCAATTTCCTTTTGTAGTCCTCATTTTAAACTTTTCAGAGTGAAATTGTGTGTATTGTGTACCTCCCTCTTTCAAAACCCTGCCTAAATCAGACATATAAAGTCTGTCTAGATTGCTTTGTGTAGAAAAATTATCACCATCTACCAAGTTAGTTGATAGTACAGCAAAGACAAAGTTGATGAACAAATATAATTAGATGGGTACAAAGTAGAGCATTTTCATTATAAAAATTTGCATTGCATCATTGGTGGTTTGTTTTTATAGCCATAAGAATCTCATACTGACATTCTATTTTTAGTTGTTTTTACCACCTACAAATAATTGTTTTATATAATCAGGTTACTTTTACTTGGAAACCAAAACATAAGAGCTCCTTATGTATAGCTTATTCTTTGCTTATTTTGATTACATTATTTCTCAAAATTGTAAACTTCTTATAGTTAAACCAGAAGTGTAAAATTCTTATGATGTTAAACCAGTTTTAATCATTATTAAAGCATTCCTGGTATAAGTAAACAGAAATATTTCATAAACTGGTAAATATTTTGACATAATATCAATCCTTAAGACATTCAGTGATTCTGTAACATTCACATTAAGCCCATGTGACTGTTCCCCAAATGACAATGCCAAGAAGTCTTATCAAGATGTAAAGTTCTAAATTCAAGGTGATCAACAAACTAACCAGTGAATTATGATGTATGCTGTCATAAAACATTCTAACCAAAAGCAACTTAGTTGATAAAAGAATTTGGCTTAGAGTTGTAGGTCAAGGCTTATCATTGAGGGAAGTCAGGGCAGGAAGTCAAGCCAAAACAGTGGAGGAATGCTACTTGATGGCTCACTCACTCACAGTCTCATTCTTAGCTAATTTTCTTTTAATTTTTAAAAGTTTTTAAAAATTTATTTTTATGTGTATCAGTATTTTGCCTACATGAAAAATGTTCATGTAGTGCCATCAGAGGTCAGAATCAGGCATTGGATCCCTTGGAACTGGAGTTATGGATGGTTGTGAGCTACCATGTGGGTGCTGGGAACCAAGCCTGGGTCCTCTGCAAAAGCAGCAAGTGCTCCTCTGTGTCATCTCTGCTTGCCTTCAGCTAGCTTTCTTATAAAGCCCAGGGCCACCTGCCTAGGCATGGTGCTGCTCACAGTGAACCTTTTTATATCAGTTAGCAATGAAGACAATTCGTCACAGACATACCCACAAGCCATTTTGATCTAGGCAACTCCTCAGTCTATCCTGTCCTCTCAGATAACTCTAGGCTCAACTGAAGTTGTCAATTAAAGGTAACTAGGACAGGCACCTTTGTGCATTCATAAAGATGTATTTTGTTCTTATGGCAGTTGTAACCTGCATGTTCTTCCCTGCTCTATGTGATAGTTTCTTTGGAACTTGAAAGCCTGACATTTATTTTTCTTCTTTAGACTCATTAAATTATGGGTGGTAGAGCATTTTATTTCATTGAAGGACTTGAAGAGGAAATACATGTTTATTTTTGTGAAATAATCAGTTTCAAAGAGTTAAATCAGCTTAGTAATTATTATGGCAGTGAACTTTCTTTGAAGATTGATTTCAGCAGATCTTTTCTGTACTGCTTTTTTTTCTCTCTAATACTGGGGATAAAATCCAAGGCCTTGGATTTGCTAGATAAGGGCTCTTAATTTCCTGAGCAAAATTCCCAATCCAACATCTCTTTTCTGTAACAGAGCCATGTAGTAAATATTTTTAGTTTTGCTACAACTAATCCTCTGCTGCTGTAGTGCAAAGACATCCACAGCAGGTAATCAGTGAGAAAATGGTTGGCAGCCATATGCACTCTGTAGTTTGTCAGACATTCTTCTGTAAATATAGGATTCATGTTTAGAATAAAGTAAGAACCAGTTGTGTTGTCGCACACCTTTAATCCCAGCTGTGGGGATACAGAGGCAGGCAGATCTCAGTGAGATGAGTCCAGCCTGGTTCACATAGTGACTTCCAGGTGGACTGGGACTAGGAAGACCATGTCGCTGCCCCCCCCCAAAAAAAGAGAGAGAGAGAAAGAAAAGAAAAAAAAGAATAGAAAAATAAGAAATTACATTGGTCTGGGGATATGGTAAAAGTAGGTTTTTCCTCTAGGATCTTTGACTTCTCCAGCCATGTGTTTTGGCTCTGTTTGTAATACCACAAATAAGTTTCCTCCCACTGAGCAATTCTTAATTTCAATTAGACAGCAGTTGATTACCCTAAAGAAAAAAAGCCACTATGCACCAATAGTGAGAGTTTGCTGAGCCAGTCGTTGTTTTTGAGGCTTTGCGCTGGATAGGGCCATTGATTGGTTTTCTCTCTTGGTAACTTCTGTGCTATCTTCTGATACATGAGAGCTAGTCTTCAGGGAGGAGACTTCCAGGTCAAATCCTGCTTGATTGCTCCAAGTCCTGTACCTGAAGTGTGGCCTGTCTTCAGCAATAGAGAATTATCTTCAAGTTCTTAGAGGAGATCAAGGGCTGTGTTATTTTGGGAGTCTCTTGGACTACCCTGACCAAGAACTCGAAAGGAGGTTTCTCCTGCCTGGCACTGTGTTTTTTGCTATATAGCCAGGAGCTATACACATGCACTCATAAATTTATTGCATGTGTGTTTTTCAGTAGGATTTGAGCTAATACATTTCCCTCTAGTTTTTCATGCTATTTAGGCATTATCTTTACTCCCACTCCCCATGTATAATCATCCCTTTTCTCTCCCCAGTTAAAGTGCCCCCTTCCCTGTTTTCCCCTTAATAACACCTGTCTCGTAATACCCCCCTCTCTCACACCTTCTTCCCTTTTATCCCTATGATTCTTTTCCATTTTCCTGGGTTTTGCCAGATTATATACTCATAGGATATATACTCAGCATTTAGGGATTTAGACCTAAGATCCACCAATAAAAAAGAGCTTATGTCACTAGTTTTTCTAATCTCTGTTACTTCATGTAGTATAACAGTTTTTAGTCCCATTCATTTACCTGCAAATTTCATGATTTTGTTTTTCTTTACTGCTGAGTAGCACTCCAATGTCTAAATGAAGCACATTTTCATTGTCTGTTTGTCAATTGAGGGACATTTAGGTTGTTTCCATTTCTTAGCTATAGTGAAAAGAGCAGTAACAAACATGGCTATGCAAGTATCTGTGTAGCAGGATGAGTCCATTGGGTGTTTGTCAAGGATTGGCTTGACCAGATCATATGATAGGTTTATTTTAGGTTTTTTTGTTTTGTTTTGTTGTTGTCTTTTTGAGACAGGGTCTCCCTGTAGCCCCAGCTGTCCTGGAGCTCACTATGTAGACCAGGCTGGCCTTGAACTTACAGAGATCTGCCTGCCTCTGCCTCCCGAGTGTTGGGATTAAAGGGGTATGCCACTTATGCTGCTTAGTTTTAGTTTTTTAAAAGTTCTCCATACTGATTTCCACAGTGATTGCATCAGTTTTCAATCTTACCAACAGGGACTGAATGTTTTTTAAATTGCTGCATGGCCTATCTCTACCAGATAATAAAATTTAGAGTTGGTTTTGATTTCCTAAGATGTCAGTTTTAATGGTTTCTGTTTCCTCCTGATGCTTTGAGAGTCAGCCAAGATTATTTGTCAGCCTATGAAATATTTTCACTGTACAGTTCTCTAGCTAGGGCTTAGTGATTCTGTGGAAATAAAAGGCAAAGGCATTTCTTTCTACAATAGATAGGACATTGAATAAGCTGAGCTCTTTGTTTAAAAACGACAAGAGACGCTAATGTTTCTACATATGCATGTTTTAATTTAGTTAATAAGTAATTTCATTTAGGTACTGTATAATAACACAGAACCACAGAAATTTGAACCTGGAAGACCTGTACTTACTTTATTTAAATAGCTCTCTAGAAGACAAGTATAAAATCCTCAAGCTACCATAGTGTTTTCAACCTCTTCTCTAAGGGCACTCTGCATAGTGTACACAGGCACACACTGATACTCAAATAATAAAAATATTTGATTCATGTGAATGAAGGGCTAGAGAATCCAGGGATTTGTGATTATGATCATGCTAGTGCTAATGAGCACATTTCCAGCTTCTACTCAGATTTTTGTTTCATTGGTTACTAGATTTTCTGTTAAATAGACTGTCCTAGGAAATTTCATCAATTGCATTCCAGTTTATGGAATCATCATTGTCTTCTGGTAAATAGTCACTTGTGAACTTTGCAATAATTCACCATTTCAAAGAGCTCTAAAATGAAAAAAAAACAAAGGGCATTTTTGTATATACTGAACTGAAAAGTATGTCTAATGGCTGAAAACCATTCTTAGGTATGCTAAACCATTCTTAGATGCTCTTTGTAGTGTAACTGTTACCAGTGCTACCAAAAGGACAGCAAGAAAAATTGCACCAAGCTTCTTTTTTTTAAAAAAAAAAAAAATGTTTCTTATTTGTTTTCATTTTATTAGTGTTTTGCATGCATGTATGTAACTGTGTTTGTGTGTGCACTGCCCACCGAGGCAAGAAGAGGATGTCGGATCCCCTGGTACTGGAGTTACAGGCAGTTTTGTTGACCACTGTGTGGGTGCTGGGAACCAAATCTGATCCTCTGGAAAAGCAGTCAGTGCTCTTAACCTCTGTGCCATCTCTCCAGCCCTTGTTTCCTTTTAATTTTTTAAAATTATTTTATTTTATTTGTATGAGTGTTTTGCCTGTATGTAGCAAGTACACATGTGTGAAACCATGCTTTTTTCTTAGAGATTTATTTTTATTAAGTATGTGAATGTCTGTATGTCTGCCATGTGGATGTGTATACAGACGTTTAGGTGCCTATGGAGGCCATAAGTGTTGAATGTCCCCTAAGCTGGAGTTCCAGGTAGTATGAGCTGCTAGGCATGAGTGTTGGGAACCAAAATGGGGTCCTTTGCAAGCACAGTACATATGTACTTTTAACCTCTGGGCCATCTTCAGCCCAAGCACCTTGCTTCTTAGGCTGGTGAGAAAGCCAAAAAAAGAAAGAAAAAGAAAGGCTGTAAATCATGAGTAGTATTAACTAGTTTTGGAGAAGTCTTCACATTACTTTTCTTCCCAGAAGGCCATTCTATTCTACTTACACAAAAATTGTATTTCAGGCAGAACACCTCAATCAATCTTAATCATCTTTACGCTCCCTTCCCAACTGGCACCCTCCCCACCAGAATTCCTATATTCTGTCATTGTCTTAAGGCCTATCGTGTCAAGTTAGTGTCCTCAGACGTCTCGCAGTGCAAGTTCATCTATTGAGGTCTAGTCAGCCTATCTATACAGTCTCTCGCTTTAGAAAGATCAGCTCTTCCTCACCCAGGAGTAATCAGTTGCCAATATTTCTTCAGCTATGATTGGGGTCAGCTGTCCATTTCCCTAGTTCTATGCTGGGTTTTTGTCTGCTTGAGTTTTCATGGGTCCTGTGCATACTGACACCATTGCTGTAGGTTCATATGAGCAGGGTCCCAGGAGCTTGAAGAACCTCTTCCTTGGCTATTACAGTTGTCCTGCCCCCTCTTTCACCATGGTCCTTGAGCCCTGGGTGGGTATAGATTAATATAGGCATCCTATCCAAGGACCAGCATTCTGCAGACTCTAAGTCTCTACACTTTGGCCATTTGTGACTTTTTGTGTTTCTGGACTTTTGTTGCATGAGAGAGCTTCATTAATGAGAATTGAGATACTCATCATTGTCTTCTTTACCCCTTGTTCTAAGTTCCATGAGCCTTAGGTGTAGAGGTTGCATTGTAGATGTGCCACTTAGACTTGGGAAATTCACAATGTCTGTGTGTGTATTAGTCAGGGTTCTCCAAAGAAACAGAACTGGTAGAATGAATATATATGTATAGAGATTTATCAGGTTAGCTCACAGGATAGAGTCCAAGTAATCCAACAATGGCTGCACCACACTGGAGAGGCTGAGAATCCGTAGTCACTCAGTCCACAAGGCTGGATGTCTCAGTAGTCCCAATCTGGTGCTGAAGGTCTGACGAATTCCAAAATACAGCTAGTCTTCAGTCTACAGCAGCAAGACGAACTCACCAGCGAGAGAGAAGGCAAGCAGCAAGAAGCCTGGCATTCTCTTCTGCCTTGACCTTTTATACCGGCTGCCATCAGAAGGTAACACCCACATTTAGGGCGTGTCTTCCAGCTTTGGATGACTCAATCAAGATCTCTTTCATTTCAGTTAATCCCAGATCCAATCAAGTTGACACCCAGGATTAGCCATCACAGTGTGTGACCAGTTGTAGTCCTCTGTAATAGTCTCGTCTGGTGCAAAAGAAACTTCTTTGATGAATGGTGACTGGGATATTTATCTGAAAATATAAGGATGCATATTTTGCACATAGTAAGAAATTAACACTACTCTAGGGATGTGGCAGTTTCGAGGTTTTCTATAAGATCTGTGACCTTTCCAGCCATGTATATTTGGCAGTGTTTACAGCATCACAAGTGAGTTTCCTCCCATTGAGTGGGCTTTTAGTCCAAGTAGGTAGCTGTTGATTGACCCCCAGATAAAAGTGCACTACTGCACCAATATTGTATGCTGTGCAGGTCATTGATGTGGTTATTTGGTCTTGAATCTGGTGTTGGACCATTGATTGATGTTCTTCCAAAGCTATGAGAGCTTGCCGTCAGGGGAAGTGGCTTCCAGGTCAGTTTCAGCTCCATTGCTCCAAATCCTGTGTCTGAAGTATGTTCTGTCTTCAGCAGTGGGGTCTTACCTTCGAGTTCTGGGAGGCAATCAAGGGCTATTGCAATAGCCTGTATATTTTTGGGTGTTTCTTAGACTACCCTGGCCAACAACTCAAAGGAAAGATTCTCCTGTCTAGTGCTGTTTCTTGTTATTTAGCCTTTAGCTATACACATGGACTCATTTAGAGATATTGTTTGTGTAATTTATCATTAGATTGTTGAAGTAATATGATTTCTTCTGGGTTTTTGTTTGTTTGTTTGTTTGTTTTGTTTTGGTTTTTTACACTAGCTGGGCATTATTTCTCTTTCCTCTGTCTCTCCCTGTCTAACTCTTGCACCATTTAAAGTGTCTCCTTTTTCCCCATTTCTTCCTTGATAATACCAATCTCCTATGTCCAACCTCTCTTAAGTGCCTTCTTTCCCTTTATCCCTGAAGTTCCTTGTATAACTCATCTTCTCCCTTCCCATTTAAATACACCCATTTTACACATTTCTCCCTTAGTAACACCTGTCTCCTGCTATTCTCTCTCAGGTTCCTTCTTTCCATTTACCTCCCTGATTCCTTTTCATTTTCCTGGTTCCTGCAGTTGGATCAGGATACATACATAGAAGGATTTGGTGCTAGAATCCACATATGAGAGAGAACATATGTCATTTTTTTTCTTTCTGAGTCTGTGTTACTTCACTTAGTATAACAATTTCTAGTTCCATCCATTTACCTGCAAATTTCATGATTTTATCTCTACCACTGGGTAGAACTCCATTGTGTGAATGTACCATATTTTCATTATCCACTCGTCAGTTGGGAGACATTTAGGTTGCTTCCAACTCTTAACTATTGTGAAAAGAGCAGCAACAAACATGGATGTACAAGTATCTCTGCAATGGGTTGAGTCCTTTGGGTATATGCCAAAGAATGGTATAACCAAGTCAAACGGTAGGTTAATTTTTAGATATTTTAAAAGTTTGCCAAACTGCTTTTCATAGGGGTTGCACGAGTTTGCAATCCCACCAGCAGTGAGTGAACGTTCCTCTTTCCCCACATCCTCTCCAGCATTTGATATCATTTATTCTCTTGATCTTAGCCAGTCTGATTGGGGTAAGATAAAAATCTTAAAGTGGTTTTAATTTGCATTTCCCTAATTACAAATGATGAACACTTTCTAAAATGTTTCTTAGCCACCTTTATTTCTTCTGAGAAGTCTCTGTTTAGATCCTTAGCCCATCTTTTCATGGGGTCACTTGCTTTCTTGATTCTTTGTTTTCTGAGTTATTTGTATATTCTGGTTGTTAAACCTCTGTCAGATGTGTCACTAGTGAATATTTTCTCCTACCCTGTGGGTTTTCTTTTCACTTCCTTCATTATTTCTTTTGCTGTACAGATGCTTTTTAGTTTAATGAGGTCCTCCTTGTTGATTGTTGACTTTAAGTCTTGAGAAGTTGATGTGTGATTTGGAAAGTTCTTTCCTAAACCTGTTCTTATAGGTTATTGCCAGTGTTTTCTCTTATCAGTTTCAAAGTTTCAGGTTTCACAAGAGGTCTTTGATCCATTTGGAGTTGGCTTTTGTTGTTTTTGCTGTTATTTAATATTTCATTTGTTATTTTTATTTTGTGTATATGAGTGAGTGTATTACCTGAATGTATGTGAGTACACTGTGTCATGCAGTGCCGCAGAGGTCAGAAGAGGGCATCGGATTCCCTTGGTACAAGATTTAAGGACAGTTCATAGCCGCCTTGTGGGTGCTGGGAATCAAACCCAGGTCCTCTGCAAGAGTAGACAGTGCTCTTAACCACTGAGTCATCTCTCCAGCCTCTGGAATTGACTCTTGTGCAAGGTGAAAGACAAGGGTCTAGTTCCATTCTTCCACAGGTGGAGATCCAGTTTTGCCAGTACAGTTTGCTGTCTTTCCTCCAGTGAGTGTTCTTGACCCCTTTGTTGGATATCAGGTGGCTGAAATTGCATGTACTAATCTTTGGGTCTTCAGTTGTGTTCCATTGATATGGGTCTATTTTTGTGCCAGTACCTTGCTTTTTTTTTTTTTTTTAATAACTATAGCTCTTTAATACAGATTGAAATCTACTATAGTAATCCCCCCAGCATTGCTCTTTATGCTCAGGGTTGCTTTGTCTATCCAAGGTCTTTTATGCTTCCAAAAGAATATTTTTTTCTAATTCTGTGAAGAATGTCATGGAGATTTTGATTGGCATTGCATTGAATCTATGAATGGGTTTTGGTAGGATAATCATTTTCACAATATTAATTCTTTGAATCCATGAGCATGGGAGGTCCTTCCATCTTCTGGTGTCAAAGGTTTGAATTTTTCATTGTACAAATCTTTAATGTCTTGGTCAGGTTTATTCCAAGTTTGTTTTTTTTGTTTTTTTGTTTTTAATTTTTTTTTAATGAGGCTATTGTGAATGGGAGGGTGTCCTTGTACTGTTTTTTTTTTTTCTCCAATTTGTTGTTGGTATATAGAAAGGCTACTGATTAATTGTGTAACCTGTCACTTTACTGAAAGTATTAGTCATTTCTACGAGCTTTCTGGTGGAATTTTTGGCATCTCTTAGGTATAATAATATATCAGTTGCAAAAAGGGATGATTTGACCTCTTCTTTTTCCAGTTTGTACTTCTTTAATTTCCTTCTCTTGTCTTACTGCTCTAGAAAGAGTTTCAAGCACTATATTTAAAGGAGTGAAGATAATGGACAGCCTTGTCTGGTTCCTGGTTTTAATGTGAATGCTTCCAATTTTTCCCCATTTAGAATGATGTTTGTTGTATATAGCTTTAATTATGTGGAGGTACGTTCCCTCTAGTCCAGTTCCCTCTAGGACTTTGAACATAAATGCATGTTGAATTTTGTCAAAAGCCTTCTCTGCATCTATTGAGATGACCATGTGGGTTTTTTTCTTTTAGTCCATTTGTATGATTTATAACATTCATTGACTTAGATATATTGAACCATCCCTACATCTCTGGAATAAAGCCTCCTTGATCATGGTGGACAATCTTTTTGATGTGTATCTGTATGTGGTTTGCAAGTATTTTGCTGAGAATTTTTGCATGTATGTTCATTAAGGACATGGGTCTATAGTTTTTTTGGTTATATCTTTACCTGGTTTTGGCATTAGAGTAGAGGAATTTGGGAGTTCTCCCTCTGTTTCTATCTTTTTTAATAATTTAAGTAGTATTGGATATAAATGTTCTTTAAGTGTCTGGTGAATCTATCTGGGCCTGGACTTTTTTAGTCAGGAGATTTTATATTAGTTTCAATTTCCTTTATGTTATGCATCTGTTTAGGCTGTTGATATCGTCTTGGTTTAGCTTTGGTGACTCCCATGAATTTAGATATACATCCATTTCTTTTAGGTTTTCAGATTTAATAGTGTATAGGTTTTTATAGTATTCCCTAAAATGTTCTGGATCTTTTTGTTGTTTGTTATGATGTTTCTCCTTTCTTTTGGTTAATTGGGGTAAGGCTCTATCTATCTTGTTTACCTTTTCAGGGAACCAGCTCTTGGAGTCATTGGTTGTTTTTATTGTTTTTTTTTTGTTGTTTGTTTGTTTGTTTCTA
This sequence comes from Nannospalax galili, assembly GCF_000622305.1. Classification (NCBI taxonomy): domain Eukaryota; kingdom Metazoa; phylum Chordata; class Mammalia; order Rodentia; family Spalacidae; genus Nannospalax; species Nannospalax galili. The sequence goes on along the minus strand of NW_008352316.1, from coordinate 507,620 downwards.
TTTTATTAATTTCTGCTCTGATTTTGTTATTTCTTCTTGTTTGCTGGATTTGTGTTCCATTTGTTGTTGCCTTTCAAGAGTCTTGTGTTGCAATGTTAAGCTGTTTATTTGTGTTTTGATTTTTAAATGTAAGCTTTTAGAGCTACAAACTTCCTTCTTAGGACTGTTCCTAAAATGTCCCAGAGGTTTTGTTGTGTTGCATTTTCCTTTTCGTTTAATTGGTCTAGGTTTCAGGTTCTTCCTTTTGATTTTACATTGGAGGGACCAGATGGCTCTACTCCAGCTACTCAGGTGTTCTAGCAGAGGCCAAGTCAGGCAAGAATCAGATGCTCTCAGACTTCCTCCTAAGGTCTAGGTGCCTTTAGCCAGCAAATACAGCCAATTCGGGAAGCTTTTTATGCAGAGGCTGGATTCAGTTGATCTCAGGCAGTCTGCCAGTCTGGGCCCCTACCAAAGGGCAGGGAAGCCTAGCTCTGCAGCAGTGGGAAGACCTGAAGATGGTCCCCAGTAGGGGAATGAGCATGGCAAGATTTAGAGATCTCTTGAACACAGGGAGCTAAGAGGGTAGACCAGAGATTTGGGGTGCTAAGAGCAAAAGGAGCCTGTGCCCAAGGCTAGAAAGAGAACAGGATGTGTAGTCTGGGAGATTGGAGTTGTTTAAGCTGTAGAGGATCTAGGTATTGTGGATGGGTTCAGATTTACCAGGGAAGAAGGCTGGTCTGGGGAATTCAAGTCAAGTTGGGGGTGGGGACAGCCTGTGAAAGCTGTACAAAAGTAGGCTGAAAAATTGAGCTGGTCTGAGTGCAGGGGATTAGGATGCAGTGGTCAGGTCCAAACTAAGAGGGTAGTATAGAGATCTGGAGTGCTGAGAGCAAAAGTGGACCTGTGCCCCAGGTCAGAAGGAGAACTGAAAGTGTGGTCCAGGAGATTGGAGTTGCTCAGGCTGTGGGGAAGTCAAGGCCCAATGGCTACTTAAAAGTCTTCCTCTTCTTCTTCCTCCTCCTCCTCCTCCTCCACCTATTCCTTCTCCCTCCTCCTCTCCTCCTCCTCTCTTCTCCTCTCTTCCTCCTCCACCTCTTCTTCCTCCTCTTCCTCCTCCTCTTCTCTTAGCTCCAAATTTTGTGTGCCATAACCAGTCTTACAATCTTACAGACCAATATTGGTTAAAATTTTCTCCCAGTCCTTCCAAGTATCCAAATAGTTCATTTGAAGAACACATTAATCCCTCCCCATCCAAAAAAAGAAACAAAATAGTGTGAGAACTTTTGCTTTAAATTCAAGAAACCTTAGGAATAGGTTTGTTTTATTTTTTTTTCCAGTTTTCCTTTATGAAGCATGTTTGCATTTGAGTACACTGTTTAAAATTCTTGAGAGGGTATCCCTGTAGCCCCAGGTGGTCTTGAAACTTACTATGTAGTCCAGGCTGGCCCCAGTCTCACAGAGATCTCCCCTCCTTCTGTCTCTTGAGTGTTAGGATTAAAGTGCACTATCATGCCAGTGAATGGTTTATTATTTTTGTTTTTTAATATTTTATTTATTTTTATTTTATGTGTATATTTCTTGCATGTATGTAAGTACCCCTGTGTCGTGCTGAAGAGGGTGTTGCATCCCCTGGAACTGGAGTTACAAATAATAGCATCCATGTGGGTGCTGGGACTCCAACCCAGGTCCTCTGAAAGAACAGTCAGTGCTCTTAAACCACTGAGCCATCTCTCCAGCCCTGAGTGCTTTAATTTTTTAAAATCACTTTTACATTGCAAAAATCTCTGAATAGAATAGCATATCATTATTTGGAAATTTTAGCTTTACAAAATAAATCATTCCTTGAGGAATCCCACAAGGAGCCAAGCTATTACTACATTTGAGCATCAATTAAACAGTTAAGACTGAAGCGTAAGGCACTCTGCAGGTATGTGACAGTAGTCTGCTGAAACTTCGTGTAGAAACGGTAGTGTATTTAGTACAAGCTGATTGGTAGTGCCATGCCTTGTTGTTATCAGGGACATCAGAGGAGCAATTGTCAGTGTGAAATTGGTGGTTTTCATAGTAAAATTAAGGAGATTTGATGCTTTCCAGCATTTTGTAAAGAAGGCTCTGCAAGGGACTTGAAAAAAGGGACTTGTTTGTATATACCTCAACCTGTGTTATTTCTAGCGTTCTCAAAGTCTTACATAACATTCATGCTGTTGCAGCTGCCTTTTATTCCTCCTCTTACTCTTCCTCCTTTCCCTTCTCCTTCTTCACCCTTCTCCCCTCCTCCTCCCTCTCTGTTCTAGTTTGCCTTCTTCTAAACTGTGATAAACACTCTGACCAAAAACAACTTAGGGAGGAAAGGATTTCTTGCATTTTACACTTCCAAGTGACAGTCCGTCTTTGAGGGAAGCCAAGCAGGAACTTAGCAGAAAACCTTTGGAAGCAGGAACTGAAACATGGACCAGGGAGGAAAGCTGCTTACTGTCTTGTTCCTCCTGCATGTGCTCAGGCCTCTCTCGAGTTCTCTTTCTTTCTCTCTCTCCCTTCCTCCCTCCTTCCCTCCCTCGCTCCGTCTCTTCTCTCCCTCTCTCCCTCCCTCTCCTCTCCCTCTCTGCCTCCTTTCCCTCTCTTGCCCTCCCTTTCCTCTTCCCCCTCTCTCTTCCCTCTTCCTCCCCTCCTTTTGGTTTTGGTTTGAGACAGACTCTTGTTACGATGTACCTCTGGAACTTGGCTCACAGACATGGCCACAGGCCAATCCAACAGAGAAAATTTCCCAATTGAGGCTCTCTCTGCTCAAGAATGCCAAGTTGAAACAGAGGTCAACCTTGACATCCTCCCCTTCATCTTCTCCCCGCTCCTCTGGTGTGTGTGTGCGTGCGTGCGTGCGTGCGTGCGTGCATATGTGTGTGTGTGTGTGTGTGTGTGTGTGTGTGTGTGTGTGTGTGTGTGTGTGTGGTACATTCGCACTAAAAATGAAACCCAAGGTCTTTGAGCATATTAGAGATGTTCTCTTCTGCTGGGCTACATCTGCAGCCCACATTCATTTTTTTAGTAAATATTTATGTGCCAGACACCATTTCAATTTATTAAGATAACTTTAAAAGATTCTAGGTATTTGTGTTAACTCAATGATAATACTTATAATGGCAGTCCCCATAACAATTTTTGATTTTTTAGTTTTTTGGGGTTTTTTGAGACAGGATATCCCAGCTGACCTGGAACTTGCTATGTAGACCGGACTGGCCTTAAACTCTCAGAGATCCACCTGCCTCTGCCTGCTTATAACAGTTTATTGATACTTCTTTTGTACTAAGTGCTGTGCTAGATCCCATCTAGGTTGTATTTAATTTTAAAGATTAATTAGTCCAGTTGGACTGCTTTAACAGATTACCAAAATCTGTGTTCTACTTTTTAGTAATAAACTAAGTTAAAAATATTTTTTTTTTATTTTTGATTCTGGAGGCTAGGAAGGTATAGGTCAAAGTGCTAGCATCTTTGGATTCTGGTACAGTCCCATTTTGTGTCTCAGAAAGGCAGTTTATACAAAGCTGCAATCATGCAGAGCACTATATCTTACACAGGCCTAGACTTGACAAGAACAACTTGCTGTACACCTGCAATTTCTAGATGTCTTTCTAATTTTGTTAGAATAGAGCTGAGCGTTAATCATTATCTGTCAGCACAGTTTGCCAAGCAGGTCCTAATCTAGAATGTGCTAAGCTAGAATGTGTTACTCTTGATGGTCCCAAACAGTTTTTGTTTTCATTTAATTTTGGTCATTATTTCTTAATTATATTTCTTAGTTTAGTTAATTATTTCCTTTCAACCTTAGTAGATTTTGTTTTCCTTTAGAATCCTTATTTAAAAGGAGACTACAGTAGATTCTTTAACTTTAGTTTGTGTTTGGTTACAAACACTTCTTTACTATTAGGTATGCTTTAAGACATAAAAAAGTGCAGGCTCTGTAGTAAAGGTGAACATTTATAATTTTCCTCTTTGAAAAGAGTTGAATCTTGAAGGAGTTACTCAGCCTCTTTGAGCCTCAACTTTATGTATTTTGTTGGTTTGGTTGTATAGGGTTTGATGGGGCTTATTCTGGGTTGGTTTTTTGTTGTTTTTTTTCAGTCTGGGTTTTTTTTTTTAATGTTATTTATTCCAATTTTATATCTGTATAAGTGTTTTGCCTGCATGTCTATAAATACATCCAAGTTGTGCAGTGCTTGCGGAGACTAGAAGAGGGTATTGAATCCCTTAGAAATGGAGTTATGAATGGTTATTAACTGCCATGTGGGTGTTGGAACTGAACTCAGTTCCTCTTCAAGAGCAGTCAGTGCTGTTAACCACTGACTCATCTCTCCAGCCCCCTGCCCCCTTTTTTAAAGACAGTTTTGTATATAGCCCTGGATGGCCTGAACTCTATGTAGACCAGACAAGCCTTAAACTTGTGGCATTCCTCCTGACTCTTGCCTTCCAGTTGTTGGGATTCCAGGTATTAGCCACCATACCTGGCTATAGATTTTTTTAGTTTTTAATTTTGTTTTTTCTCCTTCAAGTGATTATCTTAACTTCATAGCACTGTTACTGGGATTAGTGAATTAATATTTGAGATTAAATATGTCTCCTTTTGCTAATAAAGATGGTTTTTCACTTAAGATGTCCTGAGAAACCCATTTTAAGTTAAATATTGTAAGTCAATACTGAATATAATATCTTTAGTATATCCTACTTTAAATATGCTCATGACTTTTACATTAGACTGAGTTGTACAACTGGAGTCCCAGGACTCAGGTTCTGGCAGGAGGATTTTGAGTTCAGGGTCAGCTTATGCTATATAACAAGATCCTGTCTCAAAACAAAATGAAAAAATAGCAGAAAAGAGAAAATTACATTAAACTACAGTTCAGCAGGTATGTCAGAAAAAGCCTGCTGGGCACAGTGGCACACACCTTTATCCCAGCACTCTGATAGCAGAGGCAGGCTGATCTTTGTGAGTTCAAGGTCAGCATGGCCTGTATAGTGAGTTTCAGGCCAGCTGGGGCTACAGGGAGACCTTGTCTCAAAAAGACCATAAAGGAAAAGAAAATGCCTGTTTATAATAAATCGTTGAATATCTTACGTACATTTTGATTCCCTCGTTCAAGAATCCCATGAGGTGAGATACAGTATATCACAATTATCAGTTGTTTACTCTTATTATGGAATGGTAGAACCTGACAAGTCCAAGGTGAATATGTGGTTCCTCACTGTCCTCCTTTGGTTCTACCCAGCCAAACCAGGAAAACATTAAACTGAGGCCAGAGAGGCTGAGTAACTTTTCCAAGATCCAACCAACAAATATAAGAGAATTTAAAGGAGCATTTACTTGACTCTGGAGCAGCTTATGCACTTTTCATCATACTTAAAAACAATTTTTATTACATTTGTTTATTCATTTATTTAGGTACTAGCACGTCAGTGCACCAGTGGGTGTCAGAGGATACCTAGGAGTTGGTTCTCTCCTTTCATTGTGTGGGTTCCAGGTTGTCAGGCTTAGCAACAAGTACCTTTGCCAGTAGGCCGTCTCACTGACCCTAGTCGTCTGTCAAAATGAATTAGTATGAATTAACAACTGTCTATGCTGAAATGTTGCACTTAGGTTAACTCCTCTTCCCGAAGGTTTGACAGCTGATTATCTTGGTAGTTGCACATTTACATAGGGTTCTATGTGTCCCTGTACTGAATTCCCAAAGTTGTGTTTTCTGATTGCCTTTCCTCACATAGTAGTATATATTTACCTTTCTTTACAATCTTTTCCTCAAAAAAGCACAGCAAGTATTTCCTAATTCATTCTGGAAATCACATTTATTCTAATACCAAACCAGTAAAAAGATATTACAAGAAAACTAAGGACCTCCTGCTAGGTATGTCATATGACTTTAATTCCAGCACTCAGGAAGCAGAGTTCAATTCCAGCTTGGTGTACACAGGGAGTTCCAGGTCATCTGGGGCTACAGGGAAACCCTGTCTCAAAAACAAACAAACAAACAAAAAAATCACCACCACCTCAACAACAACAAAAAAACCTCAGGACCAGTATCTCTCCTAAATGTAAGTGTACTAGTCTTTAAAAAAATCTATTAAATCTAACAATATATAAAAAGAATTCTACTTCAAAAAATCAAATGGGATTTATCCAAGGTATACAAGGCTTGCTCAACATTTGAAAATCAATTAATAGAATCCGTCATTTCACCAAGCTAAGGGAAAGTTACATGATCATATCAGTAAACACATACAAAGCATTTGACAGCACCCAACACACATTCATGATAAAAGCTTACAGCAAAGAAGGAATGTTGAACCTGGTAGAGCTCGTCAACTAGAACCTTGCAGTTGGCATGATATTTAATAGTGAGAAACTAGAGAGGCTGTTTGGAGGGGCTGTGGATGTGACTTGTTTATATAGCTTTTAGAGTTTTTCTAATGTAAATCTTGGATATATTTTGTTAAATTTATAACTAAATATTTTAGTTTGGGGAGGTACTAATAAAGATGCAGTATTTTAAATTGGAAATGTTACTCTTTCGTTGCTGGTGAAATAGTAAAGTGTTGATTTTACATGTAGACCTTGTATCCTACAACCTTTTTATAGTTAATAGTTGTAGGTTTATTATTGATTCTTTCATATATCTTACATAATCATATCATCTGCAACCTTTAACCTGAACCTTTATACTTTGGATAAATTCACTTTGCTTTTTGTATATAATACTTTGTATATTCTTTGATTTGATTTGGTAAGATTTTATTGATGACTATAGCACTTAAGTTTAGGAGATACTGCTGGTCTTAGTTTTCTTATACTGTTTTCTTTCTGGCTTGGTATTAGTATAATTGTGATTTCACAGAATGAATTAGGAAGTACTTGTGGCTTCTCTCTTTAGGAAACGATTGGAGAGAATTGTATTTTCTACTTATATGTTTGATCAAATTTACCACTAAACTTTTCAGCCTGATGATTTTGTTTAGAAGGTTATTAATTGAATCAATGTCTTTAATAGATATAGAATAGTCATTCTGTCTACTTCATTTTGTCAAGTGTGTTTTGGCGTATTAAGGATTTGACCCATTTCATCTAAGTTATCAAATTTGTGTATTTTTATTCTTGTTGCTGTCCATAGGATCCCGTTTGATGTCTCTTCTTTTGTGTCTTTTTTTCTTATAGAAATTTATTGATTTTATTAATCTTTTGAACCATTTGGATTTCATTGACTTATATTCTTGATTTGTTTTTAATTTTACTGATTTCTTTAGTTTTTTTATTCTCTTTTGAATATGTAGTCTGATAATTATAAACTCTTAGAGCACTTGCTAATGTTGCTATTTGAATGTTAAAGTCAGGGAAATGTCATATTGTGCAGAATTTCTTGAAGGATATAGAATGTTTAAATGGTCAAAGTTTACGTTTTTTAGGTGGAGTTAGATAACAGATCTGGGTACCTGAAGGTTAGCTACCCTATAGGGTTTAGTGCTCATGGGCTTGTCACATACTCCATGGTTCCAGAGAGTATAAATGCTGCAAAGGGCCATTTGAAATAAAAACTTGGCATCAAAATTTATGTAAAATACTTTATGTATACTGCACCGTATATTGATTTCTGAGTGCTGTCATTAGCTGTATTATACATTGGTTATCCGTAGGTGCCATTGCTTTGTCACAAGTGCTATAGATGTCCTGTGATATATAAAAATCCCCTGTCCTTTTATCTCATGTGTGTCATTGGATTTATATGTTAGTTTACTCATAATGTCTTTTAATTATTCACACAGATTAGATAATTCACAGTTATGAGCAGATCTTAAGAAACGCACATGAATACTAATGAGAATTGTTATCTGGCGATCTTGATAGTGTGCTAGCAGTAGGGCTTGATGAGTTTCTTTAAGATCAGTATTCAGGGTGCATGTGTGTGCATGTATGTATGCACACATCCAAAGGAAATGAGATTTAGTGTGTGTTGTCCTGACTTTGTAGACTTGGTACATAAACAAACTAAAGGAAAGAAATCACATTCTTTCTTTGCCTGTTTGGCCAGAAATGAGGATTATGGTGACTACCTGCCTGATGGTTTGTTTTTAAAATACTGTGATGCACGCCTTTGATCCCAGAGCTTGGGAGGCAGAGGCAGGCAGATCTCTGTGAGTTCAAAGCCAGCCTGGTCTACATAGTGAATTCCAGGACAGCTGGGGCTACAAGGGAGACCCTGTCTCAAAAAGACCAAAAAAAAAAAAATACTGTTAACATTTCCATGTATCAACACAAATCAGCAAGATCCCAATTGCTGTGAATGTGTTAAATTTTTCTTATCCTGTGACCTAACCTTCATGCAAGGAATGTGTGCATATTGAACTGCATGTTTTCACTGCCTACTCCTGTCATGCTAGATGTAAGTTTTGATGAAATTACAGAATTCTTGGTGCATTTGATGAACTAACTGAAGTAATCTTGTATCTTGATTCTCAGTTTCGATATTCATTTGTCACTTACCATTGTGGTATTAGAGAGAAAGGAAATTATTACTAATGAATTTTCAAACATTTTCAAGCAGATAAAATTTTTCTTATGGAATAAAGAACATTTTAAAATAGTAATGTAGTATTAAGGGATTGATAAGAAAGTTTCTAAAACTGTATCTTCAAAATGTCAGTTCTTCAGGTGCTGGCAATGTGGCAGACAGAGTTTTAGCTCAGCTGTTAACAGAAATGGATGGGATTGAGCAGCTAAAGGATGTGACAGTTTTGGCAGCTACTAATCGCCCAGATAAAATAGACAAGGTAAGAAAGAAGGTTGTTTGAGTGTTATAAAATCAAGAAACAAATCATTTAGTTTTTGTCATCTTTTTATCAATTTATTTTTGTAAATCACTCTTTAGTTTTCCATTAGAAGTTATTGGAGGATGTATAAACAGTTCTATTCTGGTTATGCTGCAGATTTATTTCTTGTTAGGTAACAGGGGACAATAGAAACCCAGCATTCTTTGTGAACCAGTCCCCCCAAATTCAGGAAAGTTGCATTTTCACTGATGCTAAGGGCTCTGGAAAGATGCTATCCTAGGTTCAGCTCTCTGGGGAAGCCGGAATCAATTAATTCAAGTACTGAAGGACATCTTTTTTGAATGAGGATCAATAGGAGCTGGGTTACTATAGCTAGCCCCTTTCAATCTCAGGGTGTTGCACTCCTTTTCTTGCGAATTACGAAAGAGAAGTGGTTCAAGGCCACCCAGGGAACTGTCCCTCCAAGGGATCTTAAACTGAAGGAAATAAAGTGGAAAAAGAAAACTTTGAAGGGTTTCTTTTCTTGCTTATGGTTCAGTATTAAAGAAGCTACTTTGTACCTCTCTTGCATCTTTAGTTCAATTAGGTGTTTGGCTATGCAGTAATAACTCTTTGGTCAATACAGGTAAGAGAACTTATTTTTCTTTGCTGTTGCTGTATTTTATTGCAAGCTGAGTTCTTAACATTTATAGGATCTGGGTCAGTACTAAATATCTCAGGTTTGTACAAAAGGTAGGACTGTATTTTAACAAGGAGATTAGAAAGTGCTGATGGAGCCCTTAAAAATCACCTCATTACCTCATACAGATAATGGTTCTGAATCCAGAAAAGCTTTCTTTCTGGTAGGAATGTGTGCGCTTTTTGGGTTATCCCCTTTATTGATGAACTTTCAAGTTTCTGGGGTTTCTTTTTTTCAAAATCAACTCTCATGCTAGACTTCTTTGGTTTTCTGATGTTGGATGCCTTCAATGTTAGCTCTGTTTCTTGAAGTAAGATTTAGGGCATTCATTTAAACTTGTCTGTGCTCTTCTGACTGAAGCTAAATGACTTAGAGTTTCTTGTAACTGCCACAGAGCAGCGTTACTGTCCTGTTTATCTATGTATTTACCTTCATGTCTGTAGGTCAGTCATTATATAGGCTTAGAATGACTGTGGGTGGATTCTTCAGTCTAACTGAAGACTGGTTGGCTTGCATTCTCATCAGGAGATGGTTGTGGCAGAAGTCCAACCTTAAAGGAAAAAAACTGAATTTTTCCCACAGGCTATCAACTAGCAGCCATCACTTGCTGCACACTAATTTCATTCCTCGCCACTCAGCTGTCTTCACCTGCAATGACAAGCAAGCAGCTCCATCATATTGATTGTATCCCTGTCATACTTAAACCCCACCCCATCCCACCCCAGGAATTGGCCAGTTCCTTTTAAAGGTTCATCTGCTCAGGATTGCTCAGGATCAGGTCAGGCCCATCAACAACAACAAAAAACTATACTTTAAAGTCAAGTAATTCAGACCCAGATTACATGCTGAAAGTATTTCATGGTAATGCCTAGTTTAGCATTTTATTGAATACATGGAGCAAATATGTGTCTATAGAGTATTCATTTCAGAGTCTGCTTTCTGCAGTGTCCTCTAGATTTTCTCTCTTCCCTGAGTTCATCCTGGGCTCCAAGAAGTTGTTAGTTTCTGTGAGCAGCCTGTCTTCACTTTACACAGCTTTTTGAACCTCTTTGTTCTGCACAGTCTCGTCATCTTAGCCATAGCATTTCTTAGCCTTGCCTTTTGTAGACATGTCTTCCCAGCCAGTTCCAGCTAGTCAGAGTTGCACTGATACATACTTTGTCATTTAACTTGGAGAAATGACTCAGCAGTTAAGAGCACTGACTGCTCTTGCAGAGGACCTAACAACCATCTTTAACTCCAGTCCCAGGGAATCCAACACATTCTTCTGGTCTCTGGGCACTGCACACATGGATGTACTCACATACATGTGTTCAAAACAGTCATACACATAAAAATAATTTTTTAATGGAAAAGGCTGTGGTGGTTTGAATGAAAATGTCCCCCATAGGCTCCAAGTATTTGGTCATTTTGTCCCCAGATGATGGTGCTGTTTTGGGAGGTTTTACAAGGTGTGGCTATCCTGGAGGAAGCACGTCACTGTGGGTGGGCTTACAGAGTTCTTAAGCCTTGCCAGATCTCCAGTTTCTCTCGTTTCCTGTGCCTGTGTGATGATGTGAGACCTTCACTTCTGCTGCTCCTGCTCTAGCCACCTCCAGCCACCATACCTCCCGCCATGACAGACTGTAATTCCCCTGGAACCGTAAGCTCATATAAACTCTTCTTTCTATAAATTGCTTGGGTCAGTGTTTCTGTCACAGCGACAGAAAAGTGACTAATACAAAGGCTAAATCAGTTTAGCCTTTTAATCAATTTAAATTTCCCTTTTTAAAGTTAGAATTTTGCTGGGCACAGGCATCCTGTAATCCCAGCACTTGGGAGGTAAAACCAGGATGATTTGGAGTTCAAGGTCAGCCTGGAGCTACATGAGAGCTCATCTCAAAAACAGAAGAAAAGTAGAAAGAAAAAACCCACAAAATTATATTGTTTATATTAATTAAATTAATTCATTTTAATTAAAGAAATTAAAGATTAATTGAATTTATTATTTTCATGTTCCGTGTGTGTGTGTGTGTGTGTGTGTATGCATGGATACTCAGTGTAGTGAAATGCTGGTTGAGAATGTTTTGCTTACTTTTCCTCAGTGAAACCTAAAGTGAACCCCCAACTGATGAATTTCACAGTAAAGGTATATTCCAATGTAGTTCTTTCCAATACCTATTACAAAAACCCTTTGGAAATTTATGGTCATCCTGGAGAGTGGAAGTTCTTTTCTTTTTTCACTAATTTAGACTCCTAAGCTTGTGATAGTGACTTCCTTTCCTCTTAGGTAGCTTTAAGTTTGAAGAATATGAATATCATGGAAAAATTGCAGACTATAGGGAAATCTAAGTGGTTCTTACTTTGGGTTTTATGCTTTGAAGAATTATTTTTTTAATTTTTTAAAAAAATTAATAACCACATGATTAGAGGAAGCATTTCATTACAGCTTTAACATATTCAGTAACATACTCCAAAGCAAGGATACATCTCTTTCAAAAGTGGCTGAAAATTTTTAGGTTCACAGTTGAATTAATACAGTTATACAATATTGAACTCAGTATAAACCCTGTAAGAAGATCTCCATTTCATTTTAAAATATTCTGTTTCCTACATTTTTTTAAATATTTTTTTTAGAAGAAGCATATCACTATAGCTTTAATATGCTCAATAACAGTTTCCAGAGCAAAGATACAGCTCTTTCAGAAGTGGCTATAAAATTTTCAGGTTCGCCATTGAATTAATACAGTTACACAATATTAAACTCAGTGTAAGTCCTGTAAGACATAAAATTGAGTTTTTAACCTTTAAAAAAGATCTCCATTTCATTTTAAAATAAACTGTTTCTTATAGAAAGACTCATTGTTTTTGCTACTAACATTGAGATGTTGGTGCATGCATCTCTAATCGGTATGTATCTGATTATTTTTAGTCATAATTGGTTGCACTCGGATCCTTGCCACCTGTGTATATCTATAAAGTTCTTGGGTAGATTTCACTGGTAATGTTTATCACCTCTACTAATTAACGTCATGTAAACTTTTATGCTTCTTCCTCAAATATAATACATTTTTAAATTTGTTGATTTTTGTGTGTGTCTGTATATCATATAGAGCATCCCAAACCATCTTATTCCTCTATACCCCCACTTCCCAGATGGCACCCTCCCATAGCCTCCCTCCTCCCACTAGAGCCCTTATACACTGTTATCCCTGCTACTGTCCTCTGTGTTGTCAGCACCCCAGCCGTTCCCCACTACTTGTCCATCTGGTGAATCTAGTCAGCCTATCTAGAGGTCTTTGTTTTAGGAAGGTCAGCTGTTCGTCATCTAGCAGCAATCAGTTGTCAATATTCCTTTAGATAAGGTTGGGGTCTGCTGTTCATTTTTCTAGTTCTATGCTGGTTTACTATCTGGGAGTCCCTTGGGCCACCCTGGCTAACAACTCAAAAGAAGGTATCTCCTATCTAGCATTGTTGCTTGTTATGTAGCCTTTAGTCATACATATGGACTCTTAAAAAAAATTGGCCCCTTTAATCTTTGGTTATACTTTCCTTTTGGGTGTTTAAGACCATACAGTTGTTCCAGATAAACCAGTTTATTTTTACTTTTAAGGTCATTTGAGGATTTGCTCCTCAGGGTCACAGGGACTTGGGAGGAGCCCCCAGCTCCTTTCTTTTACCACTGCCTATATGAAGATAAGTCAAAGGTCCTGCTCAACCATGGCTGGCTTTGCTTGGAAGCATGGAGGAAATGTTTCTTCTGTGTTGACCCTCCTCTTTGTAGACTGGACACTGGTTCAAGTCCATCTCGTGGGGTCTCCTCGGCCTTCTTGATCAAGGGGACAGGTGACCCACCACAATTACAGGACATTTTGAGAGATGCTCATATTCCCCTGGAACTAGTCGACCTAGCAGGGCAAGGAGCAAAAAGTGTCCTTTATGTTTTCAGTAGGTAATGTTTAATTCACTTTTCAAATTTTCAAAATCTGGTTTAATTTTATGATAGATAAAACCATAAAATCATAGCAAAAAAAAGATAAATATATATATTATTTTTTGTGTGTATATTTCATACAGAACATCTCAAACAACCTTAATCATCTTTATACCCTCGTCCCCACAGGCACCTTCCTGTAGTGCCCCCCCCCCCAACTAGAGCCCATATATTCTGTCATCCCTGTTAAGGCCCACTGGGTTGTTGGTGTCCTCAGCAATTCTCCACTGCAAGTCCATCTACTGAGTCTAGTCAGCCCATCTAGATTCCCTTGTTTCAGGAGGATGAGCTCTTCATCTAGCAGCAGTCTGTTGCCAACATTTCCTTCAGAAAGATTGAGGTCTACTGCTCATTTTCTGAGTTATATGCTGGGTTATTGTCTGCCTAAGTTTGCATGGGACTTGTGTATACTGTCACCATTGCCGTGGAATCATATGAGCAGGTTCTCAGGAGCTTGTAGGACTCCGTTTCCATATGGTCATGCACATCCTCCCTGGCTTTTACAGTCTTTCTAACCCCTCTTCCCGGATGGTCCCTGAGCCTTGGGTGGGTGAAGTTTAATAAAGGGATCCTGTCCAAGGACCATCATTCAGCAGACTCTTGATCTCTACACTTTGGCCATTTGTGACCTTTTGTGTTCCTGGCCCACTCCTGCATGAGGGAGCTTCATTATTGAGAACTGAGAGATTAATTAGTATCCTCTTTATCCCTGTTCTATGTTCCATGAGCTTTAGGTGTAGAGGTTGCAGTGTAGATGTGTCACTTAGGCCTGAACAGTTCATAGGTAATGTGCATGTGTGACCAGTTGTTGTACTTAGTAATTTTCACTGACTGATGCAAAATGAGCTTCTTTGATGAGTGGTGGCTGGGATATTTGTCTGTAAATATAAGGATACATATTTTGCATATAGTAAGAAATCACATTAGTGATGTGACAGTCTTGGGGTCTTCTCTAAGATCAAGGGCCACTCCAGCCATGTGTATTAGGGTAGGTTTATAGTACCACAGTCGAGTTTCCTACTGTTTAGTGGTCTGTTGATTGCCCCCAAGAAAAAAGTTCCACTACTGCACCAGTGACGTATGCTGTGCTGGCCATTGATGTGGTTATTTGGTCTTGATACTGGTGTTGGATCATCCATTGATGTTTTCGGTACTTTAGCAGGGGCGTCATTTCCAACTAACAAAGCAATTGCAGTGACTTCTCACTAGGGCCTATATTCTCCCCTGCCACAGGGGGTTGGTCAGGTCTACAGTATCAGATATGTGTTCCACTCCTAGGAGCAGGCATTATATCCAACTGAAAATTTGATACTTGTACATACACTAGACATTCCACTATTTCACCAGCAGGAACATCTTGTTTGGTATGTTTTTAGTGTAACACGCAGGGTCTGCCATTGAGGAGAATTATAGGGGACTATTTTCTCTCCCAGTCATCTGTGTGTTGCCTTTTGGTACCATGAAAGCCATCCATCCAATGGCAGGGAGTTTCCAGCTTAGTTCAAGCTTGATTTCTCCCTTTCATGAACTCATATCATGCAGTATCTTCAGCAGTAGGGTTTTCTCATCCACTTCCAGTGTACAACCAACATTATTGGCAATGGCCTTTATTGTTTTGGGGACCTCTAGTATCCCTCAGGCCAACAGCTCACAGGGGGCAACCCACCTCTGACACTGGGCTTTTCTTTTAACATCGTATTGCTTCTGGAAGGGCTTTCCATATCATGCAGTATCTTCAGCAGTAGGGTTTTCTCATCCACTTCCAGTGTACAACCAACATTATTGGCAATGGCCTTTATTGTTTTGGGGACCTCTAGTATCCCTCAGGCCAACAGCTCACAGGGGGCAACCCACCTCTGACACTGGGCTTTTCTTTTAACATCGTATTGCTTCTGGAAGGGCTTTCTTCCATGTCGCGAGCCGGGACTCTGTCCAGCAGAGTCCAGGAAAGACGACACAGACACCAAGGTGAGGTTCAAGCTTCTGTTTCTTTTTCTTCCTTTATTCTCTCTTATAGTCTCTTCATTATCTCACCCACTAAGATGCTGCTCGTAATACCCTATTACACACTTCAGCTCTTTATATAGCGTTTCCAACAGCCCTCCCCCCAGCCGGGACCAATCAGGGCTCACATACGTGCAGTGGCCAGGCAGAGTGCAGCTTGTTAGCCACGTAGCAAGATCATCAGGCTGGCAGCACCTGTTTGGGCTCACCATACTTCAGAGTTGGAGTAAACAAGCGGGATTCATGAGCCTTGGCAATCAGCCAAGAGTTGAAGTAAACAGCACGAGGTTTGGCAGCCAGCCAGGGCGCCATCTTTGGCTGGCTCGGCTGTGCTTGCTTCCCACAGGTAGCTCCAGTCTCATGGTGACTTGGTGGCCCATTGTCAAATGTTCAGTTTCCACTAAAGCCCAATAGCAGGCTAAGAGCTGTCTCTCAAAGGGAGAATAGTTGTCCACAGACGAAGACAAAACCT
>NW_008352316.1:486760-487904 GCF_000622305.1 Nannospalax galili | reverse complement strand
TAATCTATCATCTATCTAGCTATCATCTATTATCTATTATCTATCATCAATCATCTATTATCATCTATCATCAATCATCTATTATTTATCATCTATCTATCTCTATCTATCTATCTATCATCTATCTATCATCTATCCATATCTTCTATCATCTATTATCTATTATCTACCTATCTACTTACCATCTATTTATCAATGTCAATAAGCAGATCTCCAATTCAAATAATCGCCCCCTGAAAGAACAGCCCTACAAAGATTTTGCTAATCAAAAGGAGTCATAGCACGTCTAGTAAGGCTTTCAACCTGAGTTATAGTATAAGCTGCTTGTATCCCATAGGTAGCCACAGATTCTTTTAACCTTTGAATTATTTTCCAATCCAGGGGCTCGTGATATCTTTGATTGTTCTGATCATCAAACACTGGGAAAGCTCCATAACTAGGCATGAGATGGTGCCATATGCCCGCACTAAGCGTGCGACAGCTCCTTTCTATGGAGGGCATGGCTTCCAGACAGTCTCTATAGTACCTCTAGGGAGGGGGTTTTTAGCATATTAATCTGATAACGCTTTTCCTAATCGCTCCCAAGACGCAGCAGCTACACACCCCTCCTCAAGAAACCACGGGACCTATGCTGCGACGGTATCCAAGAACTTTTCCACCATCTCAGCCTTTAACTTAATCCTGCCACGCTTTAAAAGCTGCACTAGCGCAATGCGCACTTTCGCTTTTGATCCGCCAGCACCCATTTTCTCCGAGTTGCTTCTCCGTCCCTTTTAGGGAACTTTAACCTCCGTCCCTCTTAGGGAACTTGAACCTCCATCCCTTTTAGGGAGCTTTAACCTTAGTCCCTTATCCAGGGAGCTTTAACCTTAGTCCCTTATCCGGGGAGCTTCCTTAGTCCCTTGTCCGGGGAGCTTCCTTAGTCCCTTATCCGGGGAGCTTCATTTGTCCCTTATAGGGTTTTATTGCTAGCACTATTATTTCATTTTTACTTACAACTCCAGAGCATCAGGTTCCCCGTACGGGCCACCATCTGTCGCGAGCCGGGACTCTGTCCAGCAGAGTCCAGGAAAGACGACACAGACACCAAGGTGAGGTTCAAGCTTCTGTTTCTCTTTCTTCCTTTATTCTCTCTTATTCTCTG
>NW_008352316.1:445184-486389 GCF_000622305.1 Nannospalax galili | reverse complement strand
ACAGCACGAGGTTTGGCAGCCAGCCAGGGCGCCATATTTGGCTGGCTCAGCTGTGCTCGCTTCCCACACTTCCATCCCTGTAGGGTTCCTTCTGTGCTTGAGACTTTTTTTTTTTTTTAAAGAACTATTCACATAGTTCTTTATGTAGTCCTCCATCCCGCCCCCTCCCCCCTTGGGTTTTTTTAAACTATCTAGGCATTATTTATCTCTCTGCTCTCTCTCTCTCTCTCTGTCTAAACCTTCTGCCATGGTTTCCCCATTTAAAGTGCCACCATTTTCCCCATTTCTCCCTGGATGTTACCTGTCACCTGTGGTTACACCTCTCTTTAGCTTCTTCTTTCCCTTTATCCCCAATGTTCTTTGTATAACCTGCCCTCACTCCTCCCATTTAAAGAACCCCATCTTATCCATGTCTCCCTTGGTAACACCTGTTTCCTGCTGTTCCTTTCTCTCAGGTTCTTGCTTTTCCTTTACCTCCCTGGTTCCCTTTCATTAGCCTGGTTTCTATGGTTATGACTGGATATATACTCACTTATAAGGATTTGGTGCTAGAATCCATGTATGAGGGAGAACATAAGTCATTTGTTTTTGAGTCTGTGTTACTTCACTTAGTATAACAGTTTCTAGTTCATCCATTTACCTGCAAATTTCATGATTTCATCTTTCTTTACCGCTGAGTAGAACTCCATTTTGTAAATTGTACCACAGTTTCTTTATCCATTCGTCAGTTGGGAGACATTTAGGTTGCTTCCAGCTCTTAGCTATTGTGAAAAGAGCAGCAACAAACATGGATGTACAAGTGTCTCTGCAATAAGCTGAGTCCTTTGGGTATATGCCAAGGAGTAGTATAACCAAGTCAAATAGTAGTTTTATTTTTAGATTTTAAGAGTTCCCCTAACTGCTTTCCATAGGAGTTGTATGAGTTTGCAATCCCACCAGCAGTGAATGAGCGTTCTCTTTCCCCACATCCTCTCCAGCATTTGGTATCATTTATTCTCTTGATCTTAGCCAGTCTGATTGGGGTAAGATAAAAATCTTAAAGTGGTTTTAAATTTGTATTTCCCTAAGTACTAATGATGTTAAACACCTTGAAAATGCTTCTTAGCCATCTTTATTTCTTCTTTTAAGAACTCTCTGTTCAGATCCTTAGCCCAACTTTTAATTAGGTTGCTTCCTTTCTTGATTCTTTGTTTTTTGAGTTCGTCATATATTCTAGATGTTAAACATCTGTCAGATGTGTCACTGGTGAAGATTTTCTCCCACTCTGTGGGTTTTCTCTTCACTTCCTTGGTTGCTTCCTTTGATATACAGAAACTTTTTAGTTTAATGAGGTGCAATTTGTTGATTCTTGACCTTGTTTCCTGAGCAATTGATGTCTGGTTTAGAAAATCCTTTCCTACACCTACATCTTGTAGGTTACTACCAATGTTTTCTTCTAATAGTTTCAAGAGTTTCAGGTTTCACATTGAGGCCTTTGATTCATTTTGAGTTGACTTTTGTGCAAGGTGAAAGATGTGGGTCTGGTTTCATTCTTCTACAAGTGGAGATCCAGTTTTGCCAGCACCATTTGCTGAAGATGCTGTCTTTCCTCCAGTGAATGTTTTTGGCCCCTTTGTCACTGTCAGGTGGTAGAAATTTCATATACTCATATTTGGGCCTTCAGTTTTGTTCCATTGATCTATGTGTCTATTTTTGTGCCAGTACCATGTTTTTTTTTATGACGATTGCTCTGTAATATAGTTTATAGTCTGGTATAGCAATCCCCCCCCCACCCCCCAGCATTGCTCTTAGTACTCAGAGTTGCTTGGCTATCCGGGGACTTTTTGAATCTTAGAATTGTTTTTTCCAATTCTGTGAATGTCATGGAGATTTTGATTGGCATTGCATTAAATCTATAAATGGCTTTTTATAGGATGGTCATTTTCACAATATTAATTTTTCAAATCCGTGAGCATGGGAGGTCCTTCCATCTTCTGGTGTTTCCTCAATCTCTTTCTTTAAAGATTTAAATTTTTCATTGTAGAGTTCTTTATTGTTTTTGGTCAGGTTTATTCCGAGATACTTTACTTATTTTTTGAGGCTATTATGAAAGGGAGTGTTTCCATGTACTCTTTCTCTGATTGTTATTTTCTAGCCTCCTGAGTACTCCCTTGAGCTACATTCCTCGTTCAGAGTCACTGTTCCTTAGGTGAATTCTGTCATGGGATGTGTTGCTTTGGTTCCATGCCGGGACCAGTGACCAGAGAATAAGGGAGTTTTCAGCTGCCACTTAGTTTAATGTTTCCTTAACACTAACACAGAAGAGTGATGTACTCGGAGATTCAGACCAGTGCCTGGAGTGCTGCAGCCACAGACAGAGGAGATTCAAGAGACAGGCTTGGGGACAGTAGGAAGGCCTGTTACTGAGCTTGGACATTTATTTAGCAAACTGATACTGAGGGTGGCAGAGGTGGCTTGGCCTCTGCCCCTGAAAATTTCTGGAACAATAGAGGAATCTCAGCATGTGTTTCCTGGCTGGAATCCTTGTCCAGAAGTTCCTGAAGCCCCAGAGTCCCCAAGTGCCTGCTTTTGATGGTGTCTACAGAAAACCCTGGTTGATCTGGACCCAAGTGTGCATAGAAAACCGAGAATATTAGAAATTGCACATTTTCTCATAGAAGCAGGAAGTAAACTGCCCTAATGGGAGGGTGAGTAGGTGGGCGGGGGGAGTCTTTGAATTGAGCCTTTTCTTTTAATTTAAAATGCAAATCTCAACTTTTTGATAACTGCTGGAAAGAATTTCATTGAAATTGCTTCAGTGTCAACTATTTTGGGAAGTTAAAGAAAAATCATATCTGCAATCAGTTGTGAGGATTGTGCTGATTTTTCTTCAGTTTAAACTGTCTAACGTAGTTCAATATAGAGTGTCACGGTAGTTTGGAGCGTATATGCGTGTGGGTGCTGATAATTTTGTATTTGGGGGGAGTGGAAAAGAAAAACAATTGTAACTGTTCTCAAAGATGCATTTTTATAAGTTTTATTAAAGAATTTTGTTTTTTAAAAAAGGCTACTGATTTTTGTAGATTAATTTTGTAACCTGCCACTCTACAAAAAGTGTTCATCATTTCTAGGAGTTTTCTGGTAGAATTTTTGGCATTACTTAGATATAATACCATATTGTCTGGAAAAAGCGATAATTTGACCTTCTTTTCCAATTCATACTCCTTAATTTCCTTCTCTTGTCTTAATGCTCTTGTAAGATTTTCAAGCACTATATTAAAAAGGAGTGGAGATAGTGGACAGTCTTGTCTGGTTCCAGATTTTAATGGGAATGCTTCCAGATTTTCTCCATTTAAAATGATGTTGGCTATGAGTTTCTTGTATATAGCTTTAATTATGTTGAGGTATATTCTCCGGTCCAATTCCCTCTAGGGCTTTGAACATAAATACATGTTGAGTTTTGTCAAAGGCCTTCTCTGCATCTATTGAGATGACCATGTGGTTCTTGTCTTTGAGTGCATTTGTATGATTTATGATGTTTATTGACTTATGTATATTGAACCATCCCTGCATCTCTGGAATAAAGCGACTTGATCATGGTGGATGATCTTTTTATTTTTATTTTAAAAATCGTGGCTTTTATTTTTATTTTATATGCATGTGTATTTTGTCTGCTTGTACGTAAGTGTACCCTGTGCATGCATTGCCTGCAGAGGTCAGAAGAGAGTTTTAGATCCCCTGGAACTGGAGTTAAGAACTGTTGTTAGCCACCATGTGGGTGCTTAGAACTGAGCCTATCTGTAAAACCAATCAGTGCTCTTAACCTCTGAGCCATCTCTTCAGCCCCAATTTAATATTTTTTCCATTGGCAAAAGTTATATATCATCTGACCACCATATTGCTAGATTGTGCATCCACAGACTTAGCAACCTCAGATTTAAAATATTTTTTAAAATTGTATTTGTACTGAGCACATTCATTCTTTCTTCTGTCCTTTTTCTTCTCTCTTTCTTCCCTCTTCTCCTTTTCTCTCTTCCCTCTTATCTCCCTTCCCCTCCCCTCCTGTTTCCTCCTTGTTCCTTCATTGAGATGGGCTTTATTCCAGGCTGGCTTCAAACTCAGTATGTAACTGAGATTGACGTTGAACTTCTGATTTCTCTTGCCTCCTAAGTGCTAGGATTTCAACCATATGCCACCATACCTGGTTTATGCAGTGCTAAAGATGGCACCAAGGCCTCATGTACTCAAGGGGGCAAGCATTCTACCAACTTGGTCAAATTACCAACTCTTGGCTTCTTTTCTTTCTAAATAGCATTTTATGCAACATGTACATCTGCAGTAGATTCTGGAAATAATCCTCCAAGGGTACCAGAATATGACTATATAGAGTACAATATATTTCAATATATTCTTCATTGTAAAATGCAAAATCAAGCTAGATAACTTGTATTATCTCACATTATTGTCTTTCAGTGGGGGAGATGCTAAGATTTTACCCTCAGTCATTTTCAAATGTACAATACATTGTGCTTAGCTCTAATTGCCATGTTGTACAGTAAATATTTTAAACTTAATCCTCCTCTGTATCTGGAATTTTGAATCCTTGTACTAACATCATCTTCTTACTTCTACCCCCAGCTCCTGGTAATTACCATTCTACTCCCTACTTTCATGAGTGTAAGTGTGATCAGTAGATAGTTGTACCTGCCTTATTTCTATTAATATAATATCCTCTGGGTTCATCTGTGATGTCACAAATTACAGGATTTTGTTATTTTGAAATACTTAATATTGCCTTGTGTTGTTCATATCACTCTGCGACGGACCAGCCCAGACAGGAGCGCTCAGTCCGACGGGAACAGGGAATCAGAGAGTGGGCAAGGATTCGGCGAGTAACAAACAGACACAACACAAGAGATGGTTGATGATCTGAATGTAATTTTCTAAAGTGGAGCATCAGATTTTATACAAGTTACAGAACAAGATTGTGCAAGCATCAGGTTGATTTCATGGTTAATCATTTTCTTAGAAATACAATTCAAAATCAAAGCAATACAGTACAGTGTACAGTGTTCTTATCTAATTAATCAGGTGCTTAGACTATTTGTCCTTTTCCCTTAGTGGTTTGGCAACATCAGCTACTTATAAATTTCATGGTTGGTAATTTTATGGTTCTGTTTTCTCAATTTTGAGGTTTCGGAGACCGAGGCCAATGACTAGGTCAGTGAAGTTATAATAACTCCATGTAACTTTAAAGGCTTGTTTCTCTAATCCTTATATTCCTATTCTTTCTATCCATGTTTCTTATACTGCCTGTAATTATTCAAGTATACTTTGCTGCTGACTTGTAGTAAAGGCACCAAGGTGGTCTGGATCTAGCTAACCTATCCATAAACTATAGTGCATACCATGAAACCTTCCTTCCTAGAATATTTACCCATCTATTATTTCCTTTATAAACTCTTATAAGAGGAAGTGGTTCATCAATGGGCTCAGGGATTCTGAATATGCTCTCCTTTCCCTTAAGGGGATGCCATAGCCTACCTCTCCCTAACTTGTAGGCAATTCCTAAGTCTGTCTTAACTGTAGGCAGCAATCTTCTTTCAGTATCCCTTTAATCTCCTTGAGACACCTCTAGGGACTGAAGCAGGGGGATTATTTACAAATAATTCTTCTTTCTGTAACTTATCTAGAATTTTCCAAGGTTGCCTATTCTTAGCTACTTTACTTATTGTTTAAAATAAGAAAAGAGCATTTGGAGGAAGTCTAATATCAGGAAACTGAGTTCCCGGGAAATCATCCATGTCTAGTCTCTCTTCAGGTGGGCCTAATGACCTGAGTAGGTACAAAGCAGTTCCTCTATGAGGAAAGAACAGGAATAAAGACAGCAATGAAGACAAGAACTAAAGCAGAACAGCCAAGGACACAGCATGCTTTTTTTACACAGCCATTCTCCAGGAAGCATTCTTCCTTCGAAGTTTTCTCAGCCTCCACCCACGGAGAGTTCCTCACGCGGGCTCCACTGGAGGTGGCGTGACATCACTCCTTCTTTTACCATTCATCATTTGATGGACACTTAGATTTATTTCATGTCTTTGCCATTATGAATAAAGATGAAGTGAACATAGGAATGCAGTTATGATTTCTTTGGCTGTAGACCTGGTACTTGGTAGAGATCTAGGGTGGTATTATATCATGGTTACTCTAAATTGTACTGCAGGAACCATGCATGTATAGCTATCTCTGTAGTGTGCTGACTTAGATTCCTTTAGGTATATTTCCTGGAGTGGTCTTGATAACTATGTGGTTGTTTTACTCTTAGCTTTCTGAGGCCCCTCCATATTGATTTCCAAAGTGACTTAAACACTAGTCTGCATTTCCAGCAGTAAGATGTAAATGTTCCTTTTACCCTCATCCTTTCTAGCATTTGTTGTTTCCTTGGTGATTGTCATTCTGGTAAGAAGGAATCTCACTTTAATTTGGATTTTTACTTCCTTGCTAACTAAAGATGTTGTGTTTAACATTGTCTTCATGTATTTATTGGCCTTTTGTACCACTTTGGAGAAATCTGTTCCACTTAGTTTGCCTACTTATTGATTAAATGATTGAGGGGTGTTTAATTTTTTTAGTTTTTGTGTACTATGGAAATTATGTCTGAGATATATTTAGCAAAGATAGTCTCCCATTTTGTAACCTGACCTATCATTCTAATAATTATTTCTTTAGCCCTGCAAGAAGCTTTTTAATTTTATGCAAGTATACTTGGTAATTTTTTAAATGTTATTCCCTGGGCTATTGGAGTCCTTTCAGAAAGTTCTTGCCTATGCCTGAATCTCAGAATGTTTTCCATTTTTCCTCCAGTAGTTTCACAGTTTCAAAAGTGTCGGCTTTTACTTCATGTCTTGATCCATTCTGAGTGTTGAACAGAATGAGAAATAGGAATCTAGTTTCATTATTTTGCACTTGGGTGTCCAGTTTTGCCAACACCATATAGTGACCAGGCTGCCTCTCTTCCATAGATGTTTTTGGCATCATCTTTAAAAATCGTATGACTGTAGCTGCATGAATTTATTTTTGGATTTTTAAAAATTTTATTCTCTTGGTCTACTTGTCTGTTTTTCTTTCAGTGCCACATTTTTTTTTCCACTGTGGGTCTGAGGTATAATTTGAGGTCAAGTATTTTGACCTCCAGCATTGCTTTTGCAACTTAAAATTGCTTTGACTGTTTGGAGTATTTTGTACTTCCATATGAATTCTTTGTTTTACTTTTCAGTTTCTGTAAAGAATGTCACTGGCATTTTGATAGGAATTGCATTGGGTCTGTAGATACCTATATATTAATTGCAGTAATACAGCTATTTTCAGATTATTAAATCTCTGTGAGCATGGGCAGTCCTTCCATCTTCTAGTGTCTAGTTTTGTTAAAGTATTTATTAGGAAGGGTCTTATCCATAGCCCAGGTGTCCTGGAACTCTCTATGTAACTTAGGCAGACTTCAGACTTGTGACAATCTTCCTGCCTTTTTCTTCCAAGTGATAGGACCATAGATGTGAGTCATCCATCATTTTCTTCATAAGCTTTTTGTTTATATTCTAGGTAGTGCCCTTCTCAAACCTTGGTATTTCTCGAGAAGTTTTTAGAATGTGCCCAATATTGTGGCAAGCCTTTACATAATCAAGCAGCAAAATTAAGGTAATATGTATGCTAGAAAAAGATGGTCAGGATTGAAATGGTCAATGCAGAAAGTGGTAGGAAGGCTTGAAATTGGCAGGAGGTACCAATAGTGGAAGCATGTGGTGATCTTAGTTAAAATTATTTATCCTGTTAGTTTTTTGTATCTGTCTAAAATGGAGAAGATACTCTCTGATATGTTATTTAAGGTCTGCATTTTTCTATTTTTTTTGACAGAGATAATAATAAAGTCTTCAATTGCTACACAGAAGGGGGCTGTTTGCCAAAGAGATTTTTGCTTTCTGTTTTGTTGTAGTGGTTATTGCTTGGTTGGTTGGTTTTATTTTCATTTCAGGCATTGCTGTACCATACTTACTTACTGTTACAAATTTCTTTATTGGGACAGATCATAAAGCAAGAATTATCCAGAGTTGTAAAAGATGACTTTTCTTTTAACTATGAAATTTTCAGAAGGAAGAAAAGCCATAAATCATTCTGAAGATGGTGGTTGTGTAATAGAAACCTTGTTTGACAGTTGAAGAACCCCTTGACTTTTTTGTTTAAAATTAGTTGCGAGGAAAACTTGCTGAACTGATTTTTTTTTTTTTCCTTTTTACAGGTGTCTGTTGAGCCTATAGTAGATTCTATTTAATGTGTTTTTGCATGTTGAAACTCCTACAAATGTAAAAACAGTTCTGATTTGTAACAGAAAGTTTCTGATTGTTAGTTGAGTCACTTCTAAAACTGAATAAAACTTCACGTATTGAGTATTTAGAACTATTAGTAGAATGGTTAATTTGTTATTATTTTTAAAATTGTATTAACACAGTGTCATTTTATGGTGTGGTACTTGCAGGAGAAAGTGTGTTTAAGTGGAGTATGTGAAAAAGTATTAGTGGCGAGCATATAATGAAACTCATAAAATATAATGTGAAAAACTTAGTTTCCATGCATCACAATCATAAAATGTAGATGATTCAAATTTTGCAGTATTTTTTGAATATGTGCATCTTGAGTGGATTCATAAAAGTCAATCTTTAGTCAGTTCCCTGGCAATAGTTTTGATGTTGCAGTTACTCTTCTGTTCCACCAGATGGCAATGTTCACTTGAACTGCTTTGAGTATAGGCTCTAGCTCTTTTCCAAGCAGTATCTTGAGGAAATGAGTGGAAGCAGCACTGCTTTCATAAATAACATTGTGTGTGATATGGCCAGTATGTAATTCATTTGACAGAAGACAGATTTAAGTGTAGATTTAGTGAATGAGAGAGAGAGAGGAGCCTAGAACTATGGGAAAAGGGAATGTTGAAATTTGGTGCAATTTTGTATGCACTTTGTACCAAGCACCATGCCTCGTGACTTACATATGACAGCTAATTAAGTCTACTAGAATATAAACACTTTACATGTATCTCACACATTACTTGATAGATGAGTCTTGTTCTGTATACATGTGCTCTTTGTTAAAATTGATGTATTACCAGCCAATAGAGTAGCCTTATTTACTGTTTAAAGGAAGTTAATGCAATTTTTATTTTTTAATTAAAGCTTCTGGTAGTTGAATACATGGTTAATACTAAGCAACCCTACTTCTAGTTTTTTGCCCAAGAAAAGCAAAAAAATGTGTCCATGTAAATGCCTGCACAGAGATGTCTGTAGCAGCTTTATTCATCATCATGTCAGTAGTCTAGATATCATCACCTCATCAGTCAGGATATAGATTGTGACATTTCCATGAGGTAGAATACTACTCACCCATAAAAAGGAGCAAATTACCAATGTATGCAGAAGATGAACTAATCTCAAAAGTGTTAGGCTAAGAAAAAAAAATTCAGACATAGAGGGCAGCACAGCATACTTACTGATTGATTTATGTGTGAGGCTTTGAAAAGAGCAGAACTATAGCATGAGTGAATTTGTTAAAAAGTATAAAAACCTTTTGGGGCAATTATAAATAGCCTGTATCTTGGTTGTGGGGGTGACTACCAAGCCGTGTGTATGTGTAAATATCCTTCCAGCTTTAAGACTATAAATTGCGGATTTTATTCTATTGTATTGTTTATCTGTAAACTCAACCAGTAAGAAAGCACTTTTTTTGTCTTTTTGAGACAGGGTCTCCCTGTAGCCCCAGCTGTCCTGGAACTCACTATGTAGACCAGGCTGGCCTTGAACTCACAGACATCCACCTGCCTCTGCCTCCCATGTGCTGGGACTACAGGCATGCGCCACCCGGCTCTGGTTTCCTTTTAATTTATAGTACAGTGGAGCGCCAGAACAGAAAATAGTGCAGATGGCCCTTTAAATGATTGCTATAGGGTTATGGCTTAGTATTTTCTGTGGTAGCTTCCTCAGAAGATGATTGCCTTTCCTGTATTGCAGTGCCAGCCGTGGGCATTATAAACTGCCAGTCTTCAATCTTGTGATCCTTTATTCATATAGCAGCAGTGTTCATTCTTTAGATGGCCCCTCAGTGTTAACCTCACAACAACTAAACAACTAAAGCTTGTTATGAACTGTATAGCTTTATACAATACAGAATGACTTAGCTCTCTTTGCTTGGCTTTTCGCATAAAAATGCCATGTACTGGAAATGCGCCTTCAGTCATTTGAAGCTAGACTTGAATTCTAGTGTGACTTCTCTTGTGTGATGAGAGCTTATAAGGTTGTCTGTAAAATAGGAAAAGCTCCTTGGCAGAAATGGGATTGCATGGGGTAGCTTATATAAATCTTTTTGCTTAAAGCCTGTTACAAAGTACATCTTTGAAAGCTTGGTGTGGTGGCGCATGGTGGCACATGCCTTTAATTACAGCACTCGGGAGGCAGAGACAGGCAGATCTCTGTGAGTTCAAGGCCAGTCTGGTCTATATAGTGAGTTCCAGGACAGCTGGGGCTACAGGAGGACCCTGTCTCACCACAAAAAAAAAAAAAGAAACAAAGTATATCTTTGAGATGCTATAGTTGTTACTAATATTTTTCCAGAACAAAAAGAATGAAAATATCATAAAAATGACCAATTCTATACTTGTTTACAAATTTTAAGCTGTATTTTCAATTGTCTTTCACTTTCTCTTTCAGTTTTATTGAAATTTTTCCTTTTGGTATGCAGAATATATTGACTATTTCAGCAATCACTTTTGTTGAATTACACATTAATCATAAATTTTCCTCTGGAGACCTCTTGGCATCATTTTCTTTCACAATGTGATGGTTTATGCATGTCCACTTAGAGCTCTCAGAGATCTAGAATCCATAGTGGTTAGTATTTATATGGCCTCTCATCATTGTTGGGAGTCCAACTTCATTTGAGCTATCAGCTTTTTGGTAAATGTTTAAGTAGATTATTTCTTCTGACCATTTAAACTTTGTGACTAGTAAAGTATTTTTAACTGGGAACCTGGGTTGATATGAGTCTGTTTGGTAGGGAACAGGCTAGAAAATATTAACCTAGAAATAAAGAAGACTGAAAAACAAATAAGATTTGAAGCCCTGTTCTTCACTGTCCATAATAAATTCTTTTCTCCTGTGTTTTCATTCAACCTGTCAGTCACTCGATATTGACCTAACAATATTGCTCTCTCTCTCTTTCTCTGCCATTCTCACTTTTCCTTTTGTCCCCTTCCACCTCATATGATTTGCTTTATATACACATATTTATCATTATAATCTGTAATGTGTACTAGTTGAAATATTCTCTGTAACTACTATCCTTCTCTTTAGTCAACATTTGCACAACACTATGGAATTGTTTGGAAATCATCAGCTCCAAATAAACATGATGAGAGTTTATTACATCTGCACAATTAAATAATGAATGATGAAAAACGATATTTTCATACTATCCTATAGACAAAAGAGGTTAAATAACTTGCCCGTGCTCTTGCACCTAGTGAGTGAATCTGTAAGGAGTGCCACCTTATTCATTTGGATAGTCTATGTAGAAGCCAGTGGCTTTTATTGTTGTCATTTTTCTTTTCTTTGTATTTTTATGATCCTTAAAGAATATTAAGTCATGTCATAGGACTGCTCCTGAACTTAGGACATTGCTTTGGGTGAATATAATGACACTGAGAAAGTTTGCTGGTTGCTGCTACATGGGAAGTTAACTAAGAAACCTAATTCCATGCTGTAAAAGGAAAGTCAGTTTCAGTATAGTACTTTTCACTGACCTAAAACATTGCTGTGCATATACTATTATGCTGAGTATAATATCTTTTAAAATAATAGACTCAAACGAAGTACCTGTTTCTTGTTTAAAAGTTTTAATTTGCACCTAAGAAAAAAGTGTATCTTTGCAACATTCAGAATATTTTATTGATGGACATATTCAGTATCTTTCATACAAGAAAGGATCTTATTATCTATCACATTTATGAGTGGAATTAGAACTCATTTTATAATATGTTTTTAATTTTTATTTCTGTTTTACATGTATGAGTGTTTGCCTACCTGTATGTAAGTGCACCACATGTGCACAGTGCCCAGGGACCCCAGCAGAAGGTATCAGATCCACTGAAACTGGAGATAGGGACAGTTATTAGTCCCTGTGTAGATGCCAAAATAGACATTTAAAATACAACCCTTAACACATGGAATGTGAGTGTGCTTATACTTTGGGTGCTTCCTGCTAGTTGATGAATTTCAGTTTCTAATGCTATAATTGCATAAGCAATAAAGAGTCACTAAGAAATAATTTCAGAGTAAATTGGTGCATTGTCAAAGCAGAAGAATGAATAAGGAGAAAATTTACTAACTTTTAGAACCAGGAAATATATTTGAAACAGTACATCCTTAGTTTACTGTTTCTTATTAGAGAAAAAATCATGGGCCCAAAATGGTAAGCAGAGGAGTTTTCTAATTTGCCCTAGACTCATTTCTTCCTTGGTTTAAGTCCAGTGTCAGTTAGAGAGCAGCAGTACCAGGACCACATGGGAGAGCGTGACTTGGAGTCGGAGACAGTTTTCTTAGTCATGTTCAGGTGTTGTAAACTCCATACTGTCTCCTAGGGAACTATTCTAGAAGGGAGAAAACCCTCAATAATAAAAATACCTGAAGTGGTGGTCAAAAGATACTTGCTACTGTAGAAGTAAGGAATGGGAATTAGAAAGTAAAACAGTTAAGTAATTGAGACCAGATTGGGACATGAGAAGAACCTTTTCAAACTATCTGAAACTTGCAACTTTAAAGCTCTTTAACCCAGATAGAAATCACTAGCTGCATTTAAGAGTTACCACAAAATGAAATAAAATGAGTAAAACTAGTGATATATACAAAACATGAATTGAAATAGGTACAAATGACTGAGAGTAGTGGACATGCCTGTAATCCTAACACTCAGGAGGTAAAGGCAAAAGTTCAGAGGTCATCCTCAGCTACAAGGTATGTTTGAGGCTAGCCTGGTCTTCATGAGACCCTATCTTTTTTTACAGAAAAAAAAGGGATATAGAAATTATGAGTGAAGCGTTCAGGTACCTCATTGTCTCATTGTTAGACCCCAGGTTGAACTGCACAGTGTTGGCAGTGGGAGCCCTTTCTTCAGGTGTAAACGGGGGAGCTGCTGTCCTATCAAATTGTTCATGGGCCTTCAGTGAGTCTTCTGTGTACACAGTCTGACTCTAAGATGTCCTTAACGCTTTCAGTTTCAGGGTCTCTTCCATTCTGAACCATTTTCATTCCTTTCAACTGGCAGTTCCAAAGTATGTCTTAGGATAAACTTGTTGTTTTATTAACATTACATACTTGTATTACAGTTTCATGCCTTTGTTATAGGCACTGACAGTTACATGCTGTATGACTGATCTTGCAGAAGTTATTATTTTAATTTCTTTAAACCAGAACACTTCCTTTGTGGGCTTTACATGGTATATATACATGAGATTGAATATCTAAAAATGCATTTCTAGATATTCAGTGCTTAAAAGCAGAAATTTATCCTCTACAGACTCCTCTCCACTGCCCCAGAGGCTCCAGACAGAAGGGTAGTGGGGAGGTGACAAGCTTGAGAGACAGAGTGCCTCTGAAGAACCAGTTTTGTGATTTTTTTAAAAAAATTATTTTTATTTTATGTGCATTAGTGTTTTGCCTACATGTATATGTGTGCCCATGTCATGCAGTGCCCACAGAGGTCAGAAGAGGGCATCAGATCCCCTGGAACTGGAGTTAGAGACAGTTGTTAACTACCCTGTTAGTGCTGTGAACCAAACCCAGGTCCTCTGCAAGAGCTGCTGAGCTGTCTCTCTGGCCCCTAAAGCACTAGTTTTAAGTGTGGTCTAGAAGTTGGAATAATCTTTGTTTGCCCTTTGCACTCATATTTTTCTCAGACTTTCAGTTGCCAGCTTTCCTGATATGTAACTAAAATTTCAAGAAAATAAGTGATATTGTGCTTTTTCTGCTCTCATTTATGCAAACAGGGTCATTTTGGATTTTAACAATTTCAAAATGAAACGAAATTGAAAACCATAGTAATTAGTAATAATCTGTTTATAAGAACTCACTATGGTAGGGACTAATTAACAGTTTCATTTGTCTTCTTGATAAATGAATTCCATTATATTTTTTGTCCTTATATGTTTCTTCAAAATCTTTAATGTTTGTATAATTGTATATATTAAAAAAAAAACCTAATGCTCATCCAGTCTAGAAGAAATAAAATGTGACTAGCTCTATATTCATGTGAGTTAAATTTTAGAAATTTCAAGTTATATGCCTCTTTTTTATTTCTTAGAATTGTTACAAGATAATCAGTGAAATAAATCTTATTGGGGTAAAAGAAAGTACAAATTCAAGGAAAAGAGAAAAAAAAGATATAAAATTTCTCAAAGCTGACTTTTAAATGTATAATGTGTTGTTAAATCACGGTGGTATTAGGTCTATTGAATGCATTGAAGTATGTAAAAGTCTCATATTAATCCTTTACAATTACTCAACCATGTATACAAGTAAAGAAGCAAAAGTATTCATGCTGTTCTTTTTCAGCCCTACTGAAAATTACATGTGTGCACTGATTAAGACAAGAACTGCACATTTTTGGAGAAAGAAATGGAGTGGAGCAAGAGACATACACACTTTAAATATTAAACAATAGAAGTTCCAGGGACTGGTGAAGAGTTAGTGATTATAAAATTAATTTTGGCTGCAAGGTGAAAGTATCAAAATGTAGTTACAGCAAAGAATAATAGAGTCAGTACTGTATATGCCATTATTCTTTCAACTTCCTGCAGAATGACTGACTAGTAGCTAGAGTTGACTTAAACCTGCTCATTGATTGCACCCTTACCCTTTTCTGTCCATGTATCTTTTTCAAGTTAAAAGGGAGACAGTTCTCTAATTATCAGTAAGAGGTACGCCTTGACAAATTTTGCATTAGTGCAGAATACACATGTACACACACACACACACTTTTAAAAATCACTCATTGTTTACATTTTACACTAGTTAAAACAAAGGTGGAAAGCCATGAAGATAAGTGAGAGTACCTTAAGTGTGTATTGGAAAGACGCCAAACAGAAAGGCTACGTACTGTATGATTTCAACCCCGTGGCATTCTGGGAAACAAACTGGACTGGCCAAGGGCAGATAAACAGCATAATCTTGAGAATGCTTAGCACCATGGACTATTTTGTATATCATGATGCTGGACACATGTTGCTATGTTTCTTCAAGTCTGTAGAATACAACACCAAGAGCATCCCTATATCCAGTAGGTTTATCACGTGTAACAAATACACTGCTTTGGTGGATGATGCTGATAATGGGGGATGTTGTGCATATGTGGGGCCGGGGTGAAGCTGTGAATGTATTAACTGCTCTGAAAATACAATGCCTTAAAAAACTCCCATCAACAATAATTTTGATGGTATCCATTTAACTTGGTTGCGAGTAAAGTATGAAGCATTCGTGTAAATATATATAATTTAATTTTTAAACAGTTTGCATTACGTGTGTTTACTTATTTTGCTGGGGAACACCAGTGTGCACATATGCCATGGTACACACTTGGAGGTCAGCAGACAGCTTGCAGAAATCAGTTCTCTCCTTCCATCTTGTGGCTATCAGGCACAGAACTCAGGTTGTGAGGCTTGGTAGCAACTGCCTTTACCTTCTGTGCCATCTAATTGTCCTAAAATTCCACTAACTTTTAAGGGAAAGTGGGGGCTGGAAGCTGGAATGTTCTGGGTTTTGAACTGTGATAGATGTGTTGAACATACACCTCCTAGATCCATCCCCATCCACCTTTCTCCCACCCTCTCTCACTCCCTCCCTCCCTCCTTCCCATCCGGCCAGTTTGTATTGCCCAAATACTTTCTTGAGTATGGAACCTGTCCTGGAGTAGGGTTGACCTACCAGAGGCCACACCCTTAGAAAAGCTGACTCTTCAGAAGCTATCATATGTCAGTAGTTTCTCAGATAAGGGTAGGACATCATGCTCACCTCCCCTCTTGATGTTGGGGTTTTGACTGGGTTTAGCTTGACCAGATCTTCTGTATTCTGTCATAATTGCAATGACTTCATATATGCCACTGCCCTGTTGTCTAGAAAAGTTTTGTTATATTCACCCACCCATCTTTTTACTAAAAGGGCAACTTCCTCTATCAAGTGAAAATAAGTATTTTCCCCTTAATGAAGGAGCAAAACCCATTTATTGTAAATAATGTTATTTATAATCCATAAATTATTGTGGAAAGAGTCCTTTCCATTCAGTTACAGAAACTGGGTCTGAATTAGTCCATAGCAGTGTAAGTGGAGATAATGAGTTGGAATGGACCCCCACATTCCTACATACACATACCAGACCTCATACCCATACCTTTCACTGTAACATTACTAGGGAACTGAAGCTCTGTGGATGATAGTAGTAATGTCTGGTGTGTTAAAGCAGAAAATAGGCTGAATTCACTCTCAGTTTGAAACCTTGTTTTGCATGTGTATGTATTTGACAACTCAGCTTTGAGAAGATAAAGGGTCTTGTCCAAAATAACTTTGGCAGAGAAAATAACTAACTTGAATCATAGATTGATTTGTGTGCTTGTTCCTTCCCTCCTTTTCCTCCTCCCAGCTTCCCTTCCCCACCCCCCAACCCCCTTTTAATTCTTGACATTTCAATTTGGGACATCTCTTGAAATTCATCTAGGAAAGTTTGGATCTTAATATAACTTTATATAAGCTTAATATAAAAACCTAGGTTTTACTAAGGCATTCTATCAGTGTACAGGTAGGCATAATAATAGTACATGTAAATAAAACACCCCTTCGGCTTTTCATCTCACTTCAGATCGAGGTCATGGTAATAAGTACTATACATAGTAACTCCCGTAGAAGTTTTGGTCAAGAAATACGAAGTACACAGGTAGAATATAAACACACTGTTTTATTGTGTCAGTGAAAGAAAAATACAGAAGGAATATTTTAGCACAATCAGTCTCTCTTATACAAAGCACTACTTGCTACAGCCTGCCTGTAGCAATCACAAAAGTCAGCAAGAAAGGGCAAGAATGTCAGGTGGCAAGTGACAGAATGTCTCATTGTAACCCTTCAGAAAAACAGATTCCTACAACTAAACAGACTTCAAACTTAACTGCTGACATTGCAAAGATACAGATTTTAGAATCCATTTTTCTACCAATTGGAATAATCTTAAATATTGATAGTGACAATCACAGAAAATGGTTTTGGAAGAGACTTAGTAATCATGTCCAACCTCTTCTTTTCAGGTGATACTAACATGTATGAGAAAGTATTGTTTGATCCTTAGTCCAGTGTTCTGTCTGTTACACTATTAAGAAGGATAGTAATTCTGACATTGCTTTCAAAAGTCCAGGTAATTCATACACCAATAAGAAGCATGTTTCTGTTATTTGTGATAACAGATTATTCTGATGAACTAGTTTTTAAGAATTGCAAATAATTTACTAAGCTTATTTTTAAAAAAAAAAGCTTTGACAAGTTTTTAATCTAGTACTTAAATGTTTTGGGGAGTCTTAAAGTCGTATCTCTCAACACAAAACACAGTTATTCCACAAAAGGAATAAGAAATACTTTATTCTTGAGCCAAATATGAATGACTATGGTCTGGGAACATGAATTCAGGTTGTCCCCAAAAGCATGTTCCACTGTTGGAGTGATTTCATGAGATTTATTAGTTTCAGAACAAAGTCATTAAATAAGGTGTTAACAAATACATTGATGGAGTCCACAGGTACAGGGTTAGAGCAGAGCAGGAGAAACTCTGCCAAACGTGTTATTTCTTATCTCTTGACATTTTTAGCTTGCAGATTGGTGAAAGCTAATGTTCTCTTAAGAATACATTTTAAGGGTTTTTATATTCACCAGGATGTTAGTTAGACACAGGAATGGGTAATGAATGGCCTTCAAAGGTAGTAAAAATAGATAGCCAAAGATAATTTGGTTCTGGTCTGTAATATTTTTAACTCCACAAATTCCAAGTTCAGTCATTTGGAGAAATAATGCTGTGATAAATAACCTTTGTATCTTACCATCTAGTAGACACAGCCCGAAAACACAATGTTCTAAATTAGGTTACATCCTTTTTCAAAAATAAATGAATGATTCACTTTGGGTAGAGTACAGGCATGCTCATAGCCATCAGTTTTACTGTAGGCAAAACAGACACAACTCTTCCTGAAAACATAGACAACTGAAATTACAGTGGCCAGCTGCTGGCATTCTCATCTCACATTAGCTTGCTCCTCACTGTCATACCCCTGTCCTGCCTGAGCAACAGACTTACTGTGGTAGCATTCTATGATGCTTTCTTGTTCTGCAGTGTATTCTTTGACGCGTCTTACTACAAGATTCTCTAATGTTCTGTGATATCAGATAATATATTTCTCATCTCTGTCATATCTCTACAAACAAGAAACCATCTACTTGATAATTCCTGTTCATCTTCTAAGAATCAGATCTTGAACTTTTTCTGTGTAGGAAGCAATCCTGCTCTCTTGTAGGTCTCTTTGTATTGTGTATTTCATGAGGGAAAGGATTGTACCTCTGAATTCATATCTCAAAAGCTTAATACACTGCCTGGTATGTAGTAGATGACAACTATTCTCTGTTCTGTAAATGATGGAGATTTATTTTATACATCTATGAAATTTGTAAAAGATTGACTTACATCTTTTCTCAAAATTAGAATCTAGGAGGAAACTAAAGACACAAAACTAAATTGAAAACAAAGAAACATGAAATAAGTGCTCCAAAAGGAGACTGGAGAATATGTGGGAAGGACAGACTGCTTTCAGTGGGGTAATTAGAAGCTGAGTGTGGTAAATGTTGGAGGAATAACTTTAGTCAGAGCCAGACAGAAGACCTACTAAAGCTGGTGTGTTTAACATAGATCTAGCCAAGGCAGGAAGAAATAGTCCATTAATGGTGGACAAAAGGTGGAGCATAACAAAAAAACAATAAACAAAATACTTCTTACCTAGTGATTATATACTGTCTACAGAGTACCATTCCTTTTTTTTTTTCTCTTTTGAGACAGGGTCTCCCTGTAGCCCCAGCTGGCCTGGAGTTCAGTATGTATACCAGGCTGACTTTAAACTCACAGAGATCCACTTGCCTCTGCCTCCCAAGTGCTAGGATTAAAGGCGTGTACAACTACACCCAGCTTATTTTTTTAAATACTTTATTATTCTTATGTGTGAGTATATTGGTTGCATGTATATAAGTGCACTCCGTGTTGTGCAGTGCCCTCAGAGGTCAGAAGAGGGCATCAGATTCCCTGGAACTGGAGTTATAGATGGTGGTTAGCTGCCATGTGGATGCTGGCTATGAACTGCCATTGCTAGAAATGTTCTATAGGAGATTGGCATAATGGCTTGCTTACATAATCTGAGTGCTCAGAACCTGAAGCAGGAAAATAGGTTTGAGGGCAGGTGGGCTATAGTAAGATCACTATCAACAAGAACACCAAAAAATGTTTTCTGGGAAAATATGAACTTGAATAATTTAGTCACAAATGAATTTTAAGAACATAGTTCCTTCTTAATCCTAACTATACAAAACAAACCTAGAATTTATAACATATGTTTAGAGATGAAACAAATATTTTAAAAATCAAACTATGGAGTCAGGATAAATAAGGTTTTATTTATATATACATAATTTTAAAAAATATTTTTATTTTCTGTATAGGAGTAACATTGCCTGTTTGTGTATAAGTGCACCTGTGTCGTGCAGTGTGCTCAAAGCTTTGAGTTCAGTCCCCAGCATTGTGCTTTAAAAAAAAAAAAAACTCTACAAGCAGTCATTGTGGAGATGCATAATTTTTCGAAGTGCTGAAAGTAAGAGACTGAGTATTAAAAGAAAAAGAAGAGTAACCCAGTAGATGAATGCTCTTGGGAGCCACCATCAAGAAATTCTAATGGATCTGGGCATTTAAAATACCCTCTGTTCTGACTCCTGGTTCCTCCCCAGAGCTTGTAAGGCTAACTGCTCTTGCCTTTACTTCTTCCTCACATATCCTCCCATCAGTCAAGGACTTCCTTTTCTCCTATAGCTAACAGTTATACACTTTTGTGGTCTTTTAGATGGAGCTGCTGAAGGGGTGCCCCAGTAGCCACACCCAGCACCCCTACTTGGGATGGAATAAACCAGAGTGGTTGTTGCCCCAATTCCCATTGGCAGTTAGGATAACTTCTTCAGAAGAAGGCATAATAAGAATAGGAACTAGAAATTGACTGGGAAGTTTAGGGCAAAAAGATTCCCAAGAAAGTAATCAGTTTCCTTCTTGGCTGAAACCAAAATGTCTTTGAGCCTCTTAACAGCCTACTCTGTGTCAAAGGCCAAAGATGCCAAAAATATTTAGGGACTTTTATCTAATTTCTTAAATATTTAGGGTTGTCTCCAGAGGAGGCAGTGTTAATGTAGCAAAATAATAACCTGGCCCGGTTGGAACCTTAACTTTACAGTTTTTCCAGGTCAATCTCTTGGTCATAGGAGCACCCCTAGGAGGATGGGTTCACCATCCCAAGCCATGCTAAAAAGATGTGTGAAATACCAAATGCACTAATGAAATAATGAGATGGTTAGCTTTTCCTGCCCAGAATCCTCACCTCTTGGGGTTCTTATTGTAGATCTAGGTGTTACAGATCTGTGACTCTGCAAGTTCTGTCCACTTTAAAATTCCAATATAATTTTCCTAAAGCTCTGAAGGGGGTTAGGGGGCACTGAGTAATCACCCCTAAATGTGATGCCTATAACAACACCCCTTCAGGATGCTCCCAAGGTTTAGGGAGCATCTCAGAAGAGGAGATAGAAAGAATATAAGAGCTGGGGGCTGAGAACAGTGCTGTGAGACACTGTTTCTGGACAGACCATGGCTGTTGAATTCATGAACTCACAGCAGCTGGAGCTGCATGCAGGAGATCAAGCTAGTCAAAATTCCCAAACAGATGGGTCCCCACCCCTTGCTAAGGAGCTGTTGGCAGTTGATAGCTGCTCGAGGAGGAGGAATCATCTTTTTTTCAAGGTATAACTCCTGATAGTTTCCCATGCCTCCAGTGAATTGCCCTATATATTTTCACATATGGACAGCACTAACCAGACTTAGTGGATTATAAAAGAAAAAGATGGACATGTTGAGGGGTAGGTGGGGGAAGAGTTGAAAGGTGGAAATTGAGGGTGTAAATGATCACATTGTATTATATGCATATATGAAATTTTTGAAGAATTTTTTTTAATTCTAAAATCATTGGTACTTATGTCATATTTTTTTCTAGGATGAAATAATGAAAATAGAAATATTTATTGAGACTGTAAATTCTACCCATTAATAAGATAACTAATTCCCAGTTTGTTTGTTTCCTTGGTCTTTCCTCAAAATTGACTTTAAGCCACACTGCATAGTGCAAGCTGATGTATTGTGGAGCAAAGGGTAGGTAAGGATGCTGATATATTGGGGAGCAGAGGGCGAGTAAGGATGCTGCCATGTTGGAGAACAGGGTGGGTAAGGAAGGTGGTATGTTGGAGAACAGAGGACAGGTAAGGATGCTGATGTGTTGGGAAGCAGAGGTTGGGTAGAGATGCTGGTATGTTAGGGAGCATAGGGTGAGTAAGGATGCAGGTATGCTGGGGACCAGAGGGCATTAGGCTAACTGCCTAGAAATCTAAAGTGGATTTCTCACATTTCTGTGGTTTGGTGTTTTACAAAACTGAGGGAGGAAGAAAAGAGAATAACCTAGAATCTCAGTACCTTGTCTGCTGTATATCAATATCACCATAGCGTTTTGAAAAGGCAAGCATTCCCTTCCTCTCCAGATTGCCTGAGTGAGGATACTGGAGGGCAACCAGCCTAGGAATCCATTTTTAAAAAACTATTTTATTTTATGTGTGTGAGAGTGTTGCCTGCATGGATGTCATCCCCCCCCCCATTGTCTTGCAGTGCTCACAGAGCTCAGAAGAGGGTGTTGGATCCCCTTGAACTGGAGTTACAGAAGGTTGTTAGCCACCATGTAAGTGCTGGGAACCAAACCCAGATCTTCTTCAAGAGCAGCCAGTGTTGTTAATCACTAAGCCATCTCTCCAGCCTCTCTAAAAATATTTTACCTTTATGTTTATGCATATTTTTAGGAAATCTGACCATGAAATATAGGAAGGCTTATGTTGTATTTTATACTAAGTACTGTCTGACTTTAAAAAAAACAAACAAACAAAAAGATATTCATCCAGTAATATAAATGTGTTCAAATTCCAGACTTCTATCATGGTAATACTTTTCCTTCTTTGTACTCAGAACTTTAACAACGAAAGAGGTGTCTGGGCCTAGTGATTAAAAAGTGGTATATGGATGTAAAAAGATCTGGGCTTTGACTTCCATGCTGCCACTGAACCCACTTTGATCTCAAACCACCATCTCAAAATTTTGGGTTTCCTAGTATCTGCTTTCTTGTTGTTAGTGAGGTAATATCTACAAAATGCTAGAAAACTAAACATTTGGTGGCATGACTATAGCTACTAATACCACCAGGGTCTTCTCTGTATCACACTTCCTCTTCAAGGATTTTGTTTTTGTTTTTAACTGTATCTGCAAAACACATTACTTTTTGTTAATTAAGATTAACTAAGCAATAACTGTTCCTTAACTTCCTTATAGCCTCAGCAACTCCAATCTCCTCCAGCCCAAAATCCTATTCTCCTTCTAGTTTTGGGCACAGGCACGCTTTAGCACCCTGGAGCTCTGGACTACCCTCTTAGCCCTGTTGTGACCTGATCCCTGCACTCAGACCCGTTCAATTTTCCATTCTAGTTTCTTAGAACCTCCACCGGCTATCCCCAACCCCAACTTGCCTTTGTACTCCTGAAACCAGCCTTCTACCCTGGCTGTCCTGACCCCCAGCTTGCCTTGAATTCCCTAGACACTCTTCTTCCCTGGCGAGTCTGATCCCTCTAAACTGCACCTTGACTTCCCTACAGCCTGAGCAACTTCAATTTCCCTGACCCCATATCCTGTTCCTCTAGCCTTGGGCACAGGCCCGTATTTACTCACAGCACCCCAGAGCTCTAGTCTGGACCTGCCCATTGTGTCAGATCCCCAGCACTCAGACCAGCTCAGTTATTCAGTCTAGTTTCTTAGGGCACAAAACTAGCCTTTCAGAGGATTCTTGAAGCAATACAACGAGCTGATGAAAGGAAGGACTATACCCAACAGGCAACAGAAAGAAACTAAATGAAGGTATAACTGTGGAAACACAAAGTTTAGACCAAGAATGCAAACAGAAATTAAAAGGACTGGAACCAGTACACATCTTTGAATAATAACTTTAAATATCAGTGAACTGAACTACACAGGCAAAAGACACAGGAAATGGCTTAAGAAACAAAATCCATCTATTTGTTGTCTGTAAGAGACCCATGTCACCTTCAAGGACAGATACTACCTTAAAGTGAAAGGATGGAAAAGAATATTTCAAGCAAGTACCACTAAGAAACAAGCAGGGGTTGCAGTTCTAATATCTGTCAAAATAGACTTCAAACTGAAACTAATCAGAAGAGATAAAGAGGGTGACTTCATTCTGATCAAAGGAACAACCTAGAAAAGAATTATAATCATGAGCACATATGCACCAAGCTCTGGTGCACCCAACTTCATAAAAGTAGTACTACAGGACTTTAAGACACAGATTAATCCCAACTCACTAGTAGTAGGGGACTTCAATACCCCACTATCTCCATTAGATAGGTCAACAAGACCAAGAATAAACAGACATCTGAATTAAACAGTACCATACAACAAGTGAACCTAACAGACATCTCCCGAATATTCCACCCAAGAACCAAAGAATATACTTTCTATTCAGCACCCCATGGAACTTTCTCCAAAATTGACCACATACTAGGGCACAAAACAAACCTCAACAAATGCAAAGAAATTGAAATAATTCCATACATTCTATCAGACCACAGTGCAATAAAACTTAAAATCAACATCAGAATAAGCCGTAGTTAACTATATGAACTCAGGGAGATTAAACAACACAGTCCTGAATGATGAGTGGGTCAAAGGAGAAATTAAGAAAGAAATAAGTATTCTGGAATTATACGAAAAGGACGATACAACACAACAAAACTTCTGGGACATTTTTAAAACAATCCTAAGAAGATTATAGCTCTAAGTGCCTACATTTAAAAAAAAAAATCAGAAACAGCACGAATAAATGGCTTAACATTGCAACTCAAAACTCTTGAAAGGCAGCAGCAAATGGAACCCAAATAACAAAATCAGAGCAGAATTCAATGAAATAGATAAAACAATACAAAGAATCAAGGAATCCAAGAATTGGTTCTTTCAAAAGCTAAACAAGATAGAGAGATCCTTAGGCCAGTTAACCAAAAGAAAGAAAGAACAACTCCAAATCAACAAAATCAGAGGTAAGAGGAGAAACATCACAACAGACAATAAAAAGATCCAGACCATTATAAGGGAATACTTTAAAAGCCTATACGCTATTAAATTTGAAAACCTACAAGAAATGGATATATATCTAAATTCATGGAAATCACCGTAGTTAAACCAAGAAGAGATAAACAGCCTAAACAGATGCATAACATATACGGAAATTGAAACTAGTATAAAACCTCCTGACTAAAAAGTCCAGGCCCAGATAGATTCACAGCAGAATTCTACCAGACATTTAAAGAACATTTGTATCCAATATTACTTAAATTATTAAAACAGAAGAAACAGAGGGAGAACTCCCAAATTCCTTTACTCTAATACAAAACTGGATACAAGCAAAAAAGGAAACTGTAGACCCATATCCTTAATGAACATAAATGCAGAAATTCTCAGCAAAATATTTGCAAAATTCTCAGCATACAGATGCACATTAAAAAGATCATCTACCATGATCAAGTAGGCTTTTTTCCAGAGATGCAGGGATGGTTCAATGTAAACAAGTGTCATAAGTCATATAAATGGACTGAAAGAAAAACACCATGTGGTCATCTAAATAGATGCCTTTTGACAAAACTCAATGTGTATTTGTATTAAAAGTCCTAGGGAGAATTGGACTGGAGAGAGCATATCTTCACGTAATTAAAGCTATATACAACAAACCCACTGCCAACATCATTCTAAAGGGAGAAAAGCTAGAAGCATTCCCATTAAAATCAGGAACCAGACAAGGCTGTCCACTGTCTCCACTTCTTTTAATATAGTGCTTGAAACTCTTGCTAGAGCAATAAGACAACAGAAGGAAATTAAAGGAGTAATAATTGGAAGAGATCAAATTATCCCTTTTTGCAGATGATATATTATACCTAAGAAATGCCAAAAATTCCACTGTAAAACTCCTAGAAATGATCAACACTTTTTAGTAAAGTGACAGGTTATATAATTAATCTTCAAAAATCAGTAGCCTTTCTATATATATACCCATGACAAGTAATCAGAGAAAGAGTAGAGGGAAACCCTCCCATTCACAATAGCACCCCCCCCCAAAAAAAATCTTGGAATAAACCTGACCAAAGAAATTAAAGATCTCTACAATGAAAAATTTACATCTTTAAAGAAAGAGATTTAGGAAGACACCAGAAGATGGAAGGACCTCCTGATGCTTATGGATTGGAATAGTATTGTGAAAATGACCATCCTACCAAAATAGTATATAGATTCAATGCAATCCCATGACATACTTCACAGAATTAGAAAAAAAAAAAATCCTTAAATTCACATGGAAGCACAAAAGAACTTGTATTGCCAAAGCTACCCTGAGCCCAAAGAGCATTGCTGGAGGTATAACTGTACCAGATTTCAATCTATTTTACAGAGCTACAGTCACAAAAACAGCATGGTACTGGCACAAAAACAGACCCATCGATCAATGGAACATAACTGAAGACCCAAACATGAGTACACACAATTTCAGCCACCTGATATTTGACAGAGGGGCCAAGAACATTTGCTGGAGGAAAGACAGAATGTTCAGCAAATAGGGCTGGCAAAACTGGATCTCCACTTGTAAAAGAAAGACACTAGACTTTTATCTATCACCTTGAACAAAAGTCAATTCCAAATGGATCAAAGTCCTCAATATGAAACC
Source organism: Nannospalax galili (assembly GCF_000622305.1). Taxonomy (NCBI): domain Eukaryota; kingdom Metazoa; phylum Chordata; class Mammalia; order Rodentia; family Spalacidae; genus Nannospalax; species Nannospalax galili. The sequence continues at coordinate 460,183 of NW_008352316.1, read as the reverse complement.
TGAAACTCTAAAACTGTTAGAAGAAAACATTGGTAATAACGTATGAGACATGGGTGTGGGAAAGGACTTTCTAAATTAGACATCAGTTGCTCAGGAATTAAGGTCAAGAATCAACAAGTGGGACCTTATTAAACTAAAAACTTCTGTATATCAAAAGAAATAAGGAAGTGATAAGAAATCCCACAGAGGGAGAAAAAAAAATCTTCACCAGTGGCACATCTGACAGGTTTAACATCGAGAATATTTTATAAAGAACTCAAAAAAACAGAATCAAGAAAGCAAGTGACCCAGTTAGAAGGTGGGCTAAGGATCTAAACAGACTTCTCAAGAGAAGAAATAAAGATGACTAAGAAACATCTTAAAATGTGTTCAAAAATCATTGGTAATTAGGAAAATGCAAATTAAAACCACTTTAAGATTTCATCTTATCCATCAGACTGGCTAAAATCAAGAGAATAAATGATACCAAATGCTGGAGAGGATGTGGGGAAAGTGGGATGCTTATTCACTGCTGGTGGGATTGCACACTTGTGCAACCCCTATGGAAAACAGCATCGAGAACTTTTAAAAATCTGAAAATGAACGTACCATTTGACTTGGTTATGCCACTCCTTGGCATATACCCAAAGGCCTCATCCTGTTGCAGAAATACTTGTGCAACCGTGTTTGTTGCTGCTCTTTTCACAAGAGCTAAGAGATAGAAGCAACCTAAATGTCCCCCAGCTGATAATGAAAATGTGATACATTCACACACTAGAGTTCTATTTAATGGGAAAGACATGAACTCATGAAATTTGCAGGTAAATGCATGGAACTAGAAACTGTTATACTAAGTGAAATGTAAAAAAAAAAAAAACCCGATATATGTACTCCCTCGTGTGGATCCTAGCATCAAATCCTTATATGTGGGTATGTATCCTGATTTGACTGTGGGAACTGATATAATGAAAAGGAACCAGGGTGATAAAGGGAAAGAAGGAACCTGAGCGAGCAGAACAGTAGGAGACAGGTGTTACTAAAGGAGAAACGGATAAAATTAGGGCATTTATATGGGAGCGGGGAGGGAGAGTTATCCATGGAACTTTGGAGATAAAGGGAAAGAAGAAGCTTAAGAGAGATGGACCATAGGAGACTAGTATTATCAAGGGTGAAATAGGGTAAAAGGGACACTTTAAAAGGGGAAGTCATGGTGCAAGGGTTAGACAGGGAGAGAGAGAGAGGAGAGATAAATTATGGCTAGGTAGTGTAAAAAAAGAGAAATATTAGTCAACCTGATGACAAATTATACATATAATATCTCTAAATGAGCCCATGTATATAGCTAAAGGCTACATAACAAGAAAAAGTGCCAAACCAGGAGAATCTTTCCTTTGAGTTCTTGGTCAGGGTGGTCCAAGAGACTCCCAAAATTACACAGGCTATTGCCACAGCCCTTGATGGCCTCCGAGAATTTGAAAGTAAGACCCTATTGCTGAAAACAATGTACTTTGGGCACAGGATTTGGAGCATTGGAGCTGGAACTGACCTGGAAGCCACTTCCCCTGAAATCTAGTTATCGTTCCTTTAGAAAGCGCTATGCAGGGTGCTAAGGGAGAATGTCAGTCGATGGTCCAATGCCAGCCTCAAGACTAAATATACACATTAGTGGCCAGCATAGCATAGCATACATAGCTTTTATCTTGGGAGCAATCACCAGCTACCTAATTGAACTAAAAGCCCACTCAGTGGGAGGAAACTCCTGTGTGGTTTTGTAAACATAGCCAAATACACATGGTTGGAGAAGTCATGGATTTTAGAAAAAAAAACCCAAAACTGTCTCATCCCTAGACTAATTTCTTACTATGTGCAAAATATGTATCCTTATATTTACAGACAAATATTATAGTCACCATTTATCAAAGAGCTTCTTTTGCAGCAGATGGAGACTATTACAGAGTTTCCCAACTGGTTACATACAGACATTGTGAATTTCCCAATTCTGTGTGGCACATCTACAGTGCAACTTCTATTCCCAAAGCTCACAGAACATAGAACAAGGGTTAAAGAAGACAGTAATGAAAATCTCAGTTCTCGTTAATGAAGCTCCCTCATGCAATAGAGGGCCAAGAACACAAAAAGTCACAAATGGCCAAAGTGTAGAGACTAAGAGTCTGCAGAGCGCTGATCCTTGGAAAGGACTCCTATATTAAACTGCATCCACCCTTTCAGCTGAAGAAATACTGCTACCTGATTACTGCTCAATGAGAAGGAGCTGATCTTTCTAAAGTGAGAGACTAGATAGATTGATTAGACCTCAGTAGATTAACTTGCACTAAGGGACATTTCAGCTGGGGTGTCTAATGGGGGAAGGGCTCAGGACTATAGCAGAAAAGGGGGCGGAAAGATTTTAAGAACCAGGAAGGAGGTGCATGACCATAAGGAAATAGAGTCCTATAGGCTCCTGAGACCCTGCTCATATGAACCTACAGCAATGGTGTCAGCATGCACAGAACCCAGGCAAACTCAAGCAGACAAAAACCCAGCACAGAACTGGGGAAATGGACAACTGACCTCAATTTTAGCTGAAGAAATATTGCCACCTAATTACTGCTCGGTGAGAAGGAACTGATCTTCCTAAAGTGAGAGACAATAGATTGATTAGACCTCAGTAGATGAACTTCCACTAAGGAACGTTCTGGTTGGGGTGGCTAATGGGGAAAGGGGTATAAAGATGATTGATCAAAGTGTTCTGTTAAATACACAAAAAGTCATTTAAAAAAAAAATTAAGTAGGTAGCTGAGCAGAGGTAGATGATGAGTGGTTGAAGAAAGATTGAAAAATGTAGACAGTGTGAAACAGGTCGATAATAGAAGTTGCTTGCCTGTACCCTAACTTTGTTTTTTAGTGTAATCAAATACAAAGCCATATTGATATAAAATCACAGAAAAATAATATTAAATAATGCTCTTTGATTTCCCTGACTAAGGTTATGTTTACTTCTTGATACAGTTCTTGTTTTCCTTCAGTTGTATTTTCTATTTTTAATTTGAGATCCAGAGAACAATATTATATCACTGGACATTAAAATTCTGAGCTCCCAAATACATCTTTAGTGTTTCTTCATTTTACTGATTCACCGTGTAAAGTGAGTCTTAAGACCCTCCAAAAAGTCCCTTAATAGAAATTAAATCTTACTAAATTCCTTATCCTTGGGGTTAGAAAAGAATGACCAAAACTTTATTCATGGCCTTGCCGTAGTTCACCGTATTACCCCTTCCTGGATGCCCTGCCCCTTCTGCCTACCTCAGAAGCTCCATTCCTTTGACTAAACAGAGTTCATATGTCATATTCTTCATAGTAACTTCCCTAACCTTTCCATACCTAGTGATATATTTGCCATAACTTTCTTTGTGCTCCCATGTTTCTGTGCCTTATCTTTTGCCTTGTCGCCTTTTCTCAGCTACTAGGATACATGCTCCCTGAGAGCAAGGAGGACCAAATCTATCTTCACCTGTTTAATTTGCATACCATCTCTTCCACATAGCATGTGCTCCATTTAATATTATTACATGTGCAGATAAATGAGCACATTGCAAATCAGCAACCGTGTGAATAATGATCATATCCTGGGTTTTGGGACACACTCCATCTTCATATGTATATTTTAAGTAGTCACTCATTAACATTTATTGAATGTACCATAGGCACTCATAACATAGTAGGGTTATTGAAACAGACTATGCCAAGAATCAAAGCAAACTAAGACAAAGGAAGTTATTAGATCTACTCTAGTTTGAGATTGGATTTCATGCTAATAAGTCATGTTTTAAAGCACAACTAATTTTAAAAATAAAAATGTATGGGCTGGAGAGATGGCTCAGCAGTTAAGAACACTGGATGTTCTTGAAGAAGACCCGGGTTTGAATCCCAGCACCCACATGGCAGCTAACCCCTGTCTGTAACTCTAGTCCCAGGGGATCTGACATCCTCTTCTGACCTCCATGGGTACTGCACAACACGGGTGCACTTACCTACATGCAGGCAATACACACATGCACATAAAATAAAAATAACAAATTTTTTTTAAATGTATGCCATATCATGTGTGCCTGTGCACACATAAAATAATAAATTAACTTGTTTAAAAATGGCAGCAAGGGGCTGGAGAGATGACTTAGCAGTTAAGAGCACTAAATGTTCTTGTAGAAGACCCAGGCTCAGATCCCAGAACCCACATGGCAGCTAACAACTGTCCATAACTCCAGTTCTAGGGGATCCAACATGCTTTTCTGACCTTCGTGGGTATTGCACAACATGGGTGCACTTACCTACATGTAGGCAATATATGCATACACATAAAATAAAAATAATAAATATATTTTTTTTAAATGGCAGCAAGATGACTCAGTAGGTAATGGCACTTGCCACCAGCATGGAACCTGGAATCAACATGGTTGAAGGAAAAAACTTGACTCCCACAAGTTGTCTTCTGACCTTTGTAAGTGCTTGTGCACATACACACAAAATCAATATTTTAAATGCAAAAATAAATTTTAAAATACAACTACCTTTATTGTATATAAAGTTATATTTTTATAATACAGCTCTTTCTACTATGAGCAAGGCGTTAATGCCAAGCTTACAAATGTGTTCTCTGTTTCGAAAAAGCTTACAGTATATTTAATAAGGAAAATATGAAGATATGGAAATGATTAACTGCCTTTGTGCCTTAGTTCAAGGTACAAGAGCTCTCAGAGAGGATGCTAGACAATTTACAGATCAACTTAAAACCCAAAGCAGATGTTCCCTTGACTCGGATTACTACCAAATTATTATTCTATCCTTTATATAGCAGAAGGATTGTGCCGTATAAGTAAATAATATTTATTTCAGGGATCACCTGTGAAAGAGGCATATGAAATCATTCATTTTTTTCCTTTGCAGCAGTAATTCTCAGGGAATGATTTTGTCCTCTGCTCCTCCCAACATTGGACAATATTTAAGACATGTTTAGCTGTCATGTATGTAGATACCATTAAACATCCTACAGTACACAGGTGAGATAATCCTCCCTGCTAACACAGGTTATCTGGCCCAGAGTGTTAGTATTGCTGCATTGAGAAAGTCTGCTCTACTGGTTTCCTGCTTCTCTACCTTTTAGAGGAGCTCATTCACTTGGGAATTTTTTATTTCTGCTTTATTTGCTCTTTGTCATCTTCTCAGGGTTGTAAAATTAATACCAGTAGAGAGGCCTGTTGCCTTCCTATTAATGCCCTAAATACCTTTTCTCTGATTTGCTTTTCCAACCTTTAATATGCACAGAATATCCATTAATACTCAAGTTACACGGCCCTTACTCAAATCAAGTTTTAAACCACAAATAAGGAACTTTTGCTTTGCATGTGAATATTGAACATGGGCCATGAAGAGTGGCTATTCCCTGAACTGGCTTCCTGCTCTTTGTTTCTCTTCAGATCTCTAACCTTGACTGTTCACCTTAACTCCTGCCTTGGACTTTCTTCCTCACTCTGCTGTTCCATTGCATTGACTTCTGCCTGGATGGTATCTGCTAGTTTGATTTGTGTTAATTTTAATAATACTAAAACTATTTACTCTTATTATTCGAATATTAAATGTCTACCACTTAGTCCCAGGGCATTATTACAGTCTTGTGAATATTCTTTCAAAAGTATACATTGGTTTAAATGTTTAATTCAGGATAGTGTTTGTTCTTTGTAGCAGGGTAGCAATGCTGTCTGTACGCCAGCATTCAAATTAATTCCAGAAAAACAGATGACACATTTTGTTTCATCAACCTTCCATCTTAGCACTATTGGCTAAGAGCAAAAATTAAAGCAATATTATATATAACAGAGTTCAGTCAGGGCCAGATTTCACAGGAGTAAATAGAGGACTCTGAAGTACACTTTACTAGTCACTTTTCCACATTTCTTGTATGTAACTAATAGAGCCAGCAGAATGAGACCAACTTGTAGGGCATGTATCATCTTCTTGAGTGGAAGGGCTTCCTTACATAGTTTAGTAGTCTGGTGGGGTTAATAATACCTGTAACAGAAATAAAGGAAGAATTAACTAGAACTGAAGGAAGATGACTGCTCCTAGTGGGTTTATCTGGCAGTCATGACTTTTCTAATGCAGTGGCATGGGAGATACTGTATTCCGATTTTTTTTTCTTTTTTACGAAATACTGTATTTCGTTTTTTTTTGAAGATTGTTAGCCAGTTTGCAGGTAAAGAAGACCTAGATTTCCTGTGCTCATTGATCAGGATCCACTCCACCTCTTAGCATATTGCTGCATTCATTGTTACCTGAAACCATCTAGAGGGATGCAGATTTTAAAAACTGCTTCCAAAAACCAAAGATTTGCAGAGAAATTACATTAATAAATGCCTTCACCTTGCAAACTAGGGAGTGTTTTTCACGAACCTCTAACTTCTTATGTAGCTGTTATCAATTGTAGGTAGCTTCACAGAATTGAGGGACCTAAACATTGTTCATTTGGTTATTTTGAAAGTGTGTTTTAGGGGATGGAGAGATGGCTCAGTGGCTAAGAGCATTGGCTGCTCTTACAGGAGACCCAGGTTCGAATCCCATTGCAGCTAACAACCATCTGTAACTCCTGTTCCAGGGCATCCAACCCCCTCTTCTGACCTACTCGGGCACTGCACGACATAGGTGCACTTACATACATGCAGGCAATACACTTAACACAAAAAAAAATTTTAAGTTTTCCAAAAAAAAAAGAAAAGAAAAGTAAAAGAAAATGTGTTTCATTAAAGTGATGCCATGAGAAGAAATATAAACCTGCCTTCACCTATTAGCAACTCCACTCTAAGCATCACCTCTGAGAAGAAATGCTAAACCAGGTGTGTGGTGGGGCATGCCTGTAAACCTGTAGTACTTCAGAAGGCTGAAGCAGCAGAGTCCTGAGTTGAGGCCAGCCTGTACTACATAGCAATAAGCTGTATTGTAAAAAAAAAAAAAAAAAAAAAAAAAAAAACACTTTTTAATGGTTTTTTTCTTTTTTTTTTTTTTAACAGCTTTTTTTTTGTAAAGAACAGCTTAGCCCATTGTTGGCTATTTCTGGAACCTGGTTCCATGATGGCAGCAAGACCAGTTTGTGTGCTTCTAGGGCTAATTGTAGAAGTGATAATGAAAATGACTTCTTGAACTCAGAATAGTGTTCTTTGCTTACCATCCATTAGCTCACTGACTCTTTTGGGAAACATTCCATAATACTGTTATTCTTCCTTTTATTTATTTTTCATTTCTCCATTTTAGCTTTCTTATTTGTAAACCATCATATGATAATTTGAATAAATAAGTTGACACATTGAAACAAATCTATGTACTCTTGATACCATTCTCACTACTAAATCATGCCAATTAATCAAGTAAAAAGCAAAGAAATGTGTCCAATTGTTGGTATGTAAAGATTTGGTCAAAAGTGTCCCCTTGCACTTATTTTCTGTCCTCAGAATGCAGTCTAAATTGTTAATTTACTGATAAAATACATTCCACAATTTGTCACAAAAGCAAAGCTCCATGAGGTCAATATTAAATTTTTTAAATATTTTTCTAATACTAAAATTAATTTCTTAGCACTTCCATTAAAAATTTCAGATTCAGCTCTTAAGTTAATACTTGTTAAGTGAAAGAATACCTGCAGTGGCTACTTCAAAATACAATGTAGGTTAAGGAGAGGGATTATAAGTTTATTATGTATACATATTCAGTTATGTTTTTTAAATCTAGATTACAAAACTGATAAAATTTAAGTTTAACCATCTATCTTATTAAGATAAGTGTCTTAATCCTCTATGGAGAAGAAAAGTAAAACAAAGCAAAGCCCTAATAACAGGTTTCTTTTGGTGGCATCTGATGGCCTTAAGGATAGGATTTCCCTCTGAGTCTGCTCTCTGTATCCCTTCATCATTGGTAGAGAATCACTGCAGTAACTCTTCCTGTCAGGATTCGTGGCAACAGGCAGTCTGACCTTAACAAAAACCAATACTCCTTTCTAGCCTGGACATGCTGGTAGTTTATCTCATCACCCTGACTCCTCTGTATCACAGCAGCAGGCTTTGTTTATCTAAAATGCGAACTCCCTCTTACATATTCATGTGAGCTGATTGGAGTCCTTAAAATGACTTAATGTAGTTTTCCTTAGTATTTCACACAAAAGGAAAAACATCATGTTTTTCCACATAAGACTATTATGTCTGAAATCTAAAGAGTAATTTAATACAGAAATGCTATAAATCAGGGTTTTTTTTAGTTGAGGAACATCTAAGTATGGAGATTGCTTCTAGAACTGAGTAATCACAAGTTGTATTTTGTTTTCTTATGCAAGGACCACATCATCTTCATCCCTGTGTTTAATCATTTCACATGATCTAAGAGTCACAAGGGACATTTCATTTGCTCTCTTGTACATTGTCTTAAGAGATAGCCTAAGAGAATTTTGTGTTCCATAGCAATGTGTGCTACTTACCAGTACATACTTTAAACTCATGTTTAAAATAGGTCATGGCTGAGAGTACCTGAGGAACTAGTACATATGTAATCTGTTAAAACATTTCTTTGAAAATCTGTTTGCCATTGGTTACCCAGTTGGATGTTCTGGGCCCTCATTCTGTCCTAGCTCTGGGTTTGGAGTGTGTTTCTCAACTGACTTGGGTTGCACTGAGAGAGCAAGCCTGTTAGTTCACGTAAAAAGAAACGTTCCTCTCCATGCACGCTGCACACTGACAGGATTCTCTTTTGCTGTCTGGAACTCAGACAACTTACCAATTTCTCAAAGGCAAGGGAGCTGTGACAAGGTATCTTACTTTCAAAAAGCAAACAAATCATAGGTTTTGAGTTTCAGTATAATAAAGATCAGTGTCCTCACATGGGTTTCTCATTCCATGATTTTGAATCCTATTTTTTGTGGTGAATGTTCTCCCTTCAAAGTAAAACATTTTTAAAGTAGAGTTTAGAGAGCCAAGGATCTATAAAGGAAAATTAATTTACAATGAAAGAACAGTGAGATGACTTTTAACAAAATGAGCTAAAGAACAAACAAAAAATAAAAATGAAGATGTATGTGAAATTTTCTCTACCAGATTGGCAAGTACTAGTATAACTGTAGTATGAACATTCTTGTATTTGGGATGTGACTTTAAATCTTTTATGAGAACATTGCAGGCCAGTTAACACTTTTGAGTCAGAAGTTTTTGTGAATTAGGTTAAATATTCTCAGTAGAACAGTTCCTCACAAGTCAAAATTCATCTACAGCTCAGCTTTATTAAATAATATTTTTTAATATTTTATTTTTTTATGTGTATGAGTGTATTGCTTACATGTAGGTAGTGCGCCTATGGTGTGCAATGCCCTCAGAGGTCAGAAGAATGTGTCAGATCCCCTGGAACTGGAGATACAAATGGTTGTTAGTTGCCATGTGCGTGCTGGGACTCAAACCTGGGTTCTTTGCAAGAGCAGCCAGTGCTCTTAAATCACTGAGCCATCCTCCAGCCCCTATTGGTAATATTTAACAGCAGTGTACATTTAGCAGGTTCTACTCCAGAATCATAAATTTTACTTCTTCATAAAAGCATAAGTGTCCAATCACTGGCTAAATAAAAGTGCTACTTGTTAAGAATAAAATGATCTGTAATTAGGCTAAGCTTGAGTTTGCTAATATTTATCAATTAATCCCATGGCTCTTCCAGTGTGTTTTGCAAAGCATGCCTTGCCAAGCAAAAATTGGATGATTCGGTTTTAATTTCACATGTTCTGATTTCCAAAACTATTAGCATAGTTAATCCTGAGTCATAAACTCCTTACAAAAAAGTAAGCCATTTGGTGGCTCAAGTCTTTAATCTCCAACATTCAGGTCACTGAGGCAAGAGGCTGGATTAATATTTCAGAGGTAATTATCACATCAGTGTATATAGTATTACCTTTTATTATTGTTTTTGTGACAAGGTCTCATTCTTTAGCCCAGGCTGGCCTCAAACTCCTCAATCTCAGCCTCACAAGTGCTGGAATTGCAGATATAAACTACCAAATCCAGCTACGTTTTTTTAACTGTTTAAGGCAGATAGGTGACTCTAAACATTTTTTTTTCAAATAGAGTATTTTGTGTACCACAGACTTACCTTGAACTTGCCATGATCCTCCTGCCTTCCAGGTGCTGGGATTATAGTTGTGTACTACCATGCCCAAAATCGTAAACCTTTTTTCCATTATATGTTCCTATGAATATGTACTCTTGCTTCTTTATGTATTTATGTAATACACAGGTACGTTTTACAACTCACAAAAGAATGTTTTCATGGGGCAACCCAGTGGTAGAGCACTTGCCTCACATCCAGTAAGCCATTATCTTGATTCCCAGTACCACAAAAGAAAAAGAAAACTAAAAAGGATTTATTTAAAATGATTAGGTTTATATAATAAATGTGTATTGTAATTGTTTTAGTTATTTCTCTTGCTATGATAAACACCACAACCAAAAGCAGCTTGGAAGACAAAGGATTTTTTTAGCTTTACTTCCAAGGTACAGTCCAACACTGGAGGGAAGTCAGAGCAGAGACCCAAGGCAGTTCCAAGTGCTTCTACAGTTCTTCCCCAAAACAACATGATCAGGTCCTTCACAACAATATACAACTCATAGTACCAGTTTTGTTTTGTTTTTTGTTTTTGTTCTTGTTTTTGTTTTTTTGTAGTTTACTTCTCTGTTGCTATGATAATATACTAACCAAAAGCAACTGTCCATCATTGAAGTCAGAGGAGAAACTGAAGGTAGGAACTGATGCTGAGACCATGGAGAAACGCTTTTTACTGGCAAGCTTCTCCTGACTTGCTTAGCTACCTTTCTTGATCAGCGCAGGCCCACCTGTCTAGGGATAGTACCACCTGCAGTGGGCTGATTCCTCCTACATCAATTAACAATCAAGAAAATGGCCCACAGACATGCCCACAGGCCAGTCTAATGAAGGAAATTCCTCAATTGAGGTTCAGTCTTCCTTGTGGCTCTAGTTTATGTCAAGTTGACAAAAAGCTAACCAGTGAAGTAATATCTTAGTTTGGGGCCCAGCTGATCAGTTTTCTCTCATTTGGGGGATGGGGGTAATGCATGCCTGGGTGTGTGAAAGCAGAGGTCTATATCAGATGTCTTCCTAAGTTACTTTTCCACCTTTTTTTTTTAATTTATTTATTTTTATTTTATATGACGGTTTTGCCTGCATGTACATAAATGCAATCCCTGATATGCAGTGCCCATGGAGGCCAGAAAAGGGGAGGAGGGTTCATATCCCCTGGAACCAGAGTCATAGATGGTTGTTAACTATGATGTGTCTGCTGGGAACTGAACCTGGTCCTCTAGAAGAAAAGCCAGTACTCTTAACTACTGAGTTATCTCTCTAGCCCACTCTACCTTAATTTTTGAGATTGAGTCTCCCCCTGATCTTGAGGTTCACTGATCGCTAGACTGTCTGGGATCTGCCTGTCTCTGCCTCCTCAGCACTGAAATTACCAGTGTGCACTGCTGTTGGGTGCCAGTGTTATGATGCAGGACCTCATGTGCAAGTACTTTCTGACTGAACCCTATTTTTTAACATTTTATCTTAATAAACTTACACAAAGTTGAAAAAGTGGTACATAAAACTCCATAAACCTTTGATCTGGCTACCCCCAATGGGCATATGTCTGTAGAATATCAAAACCAGATATTGCTGTTGCTAAAGCAATGTTAGACAAACTGAGACCTTATTCTGTTCTTTTCACCTATGTCCTGTCTTGAGAGTCAGGGAGAATCAGTGTAAGTTGAGCCTAAATACGGATTAATGTGCTCACTCACTGGTGTAGTCAGGATTGAGAACTGAATCTTGAACTACTCTCTGTGTGGTCTTTTGCAGTTGTGTCCCCTTGACACCAATTAGTCTGTGTCTATTTCCATAACTTTGTCATTTCAGAACTTCACGTAAATACACTGAGATTGACTTTCATCACATGTGAGGTTATAGTTCAGTGGTAAGGGAGTTTTTCTAGCATGTGTAAGATCCTGCATTTCAGCACTTGGGAGGCAGAAGCAGGCAGATTGCTGTGAGTTCAAGGCTAGCTTGGTATATATAGGAAGTTACAGGCCAGCCAAAGACGCTGTCTGAAAAACAAAACAGACAAACCAAAAGCTTGAGTTTTATCCCAGTACCACCAAGAAGAAAAAAGAGAGAGAGAACTCAGATTGGCTTTCATTTGAATGACATTGTTAAGGTCCATCCCAGTTGTGTGTCTGATTACATTTCTGTTGCTGACAAGTATTTCACTGTGTAGATGTACCAGTTTGTTTAGCTACTTACCTGTTGAAGAACAGTTTCCAGTTTGGGGTTATTGTGAGTAAAGATGCTGTGAACACACATTCATGTATAGGACAGGTTTTTATGTGAGCATTAAGTTTTCCATTCTTTGGAATGAATGTCACAAGTGATTGCTGAGTCATGTGCTATAGGTTCCTATTGCTTCTATAACAAAGATCTAGCACTGTAAACAACACAAGTTTATTAATTTACAGCTTGAAATTCATCACTGGTCTCTGAGCTACCTTAAGATGTTAGCAGGACTCTGTTTCTGGAGGCTTTTGAAGAGAATCTGTTTCTTTGCCTTTTCTAGCACCTTCTGATATTCCTTGGCTCCTTTCTCAACATACGCATACACATCAACAAAAATAAATAAATTTTACATATTTTAAGTAGATAATATGATTTTTGCGTGCCAAATATGCATAACCTTGCTCTTTATTACTAATATGACTTAGCTTCCACATGTCTAAGAAGAAAGTAATGATAAACTTTGATTGTAAATGTCAGTCCTTTTTTCCATTGCACCTTCCTCCATGCTAGTTAGGAGTTTTAAGCCACTTTTGGCTCCCTTAACACCTGGAATAAATACTATTCAGCCTTCTCATCAGCATCTTCCTCAGCAACAATGCTGGCCAAGAATGGGAAAGAGTGAATGAAGATGTGGTGGACAAGCCTGGGTGATCAAAGTAGTGCTGGCAAGGGGCAGAATGTTGTGACTACTGAAATTGTCTTTAGTTTTGTTTTTGTTTCGGGGGCTGTGTACATGGTTGTAGGAGTGACATGCTCCTGGAAGTCATCTGGGTTGTCAGTCCTCACTTTCCCCACGAGATTCTAGAGATTCTCCTCTATGCCACCTACCTCCAGTTCAGGAAAAGGGGGATGTCTCTGTTTGTTTCATAGTTTTATTTTCAGGCATAGAGAGAGAGAGAGGAGAAAAATGTCTTGGTTAAAAGTGAAATAAAAAAAGAAAATCTTGACACAGCTAGCTGACAAAAATGATGCTCGAGACTCTGCATGGGTGGAGGATGCCATGTGTACTTGTGAGTGGCATACCCTAGAACCTCTGCAAGTGATTTTCTTCACCTTTTCTGAGAAATCATTACATTCTTAAGTTTAAAGGTTTAAAAATAACTTTCACTGTGTGCACTGAGACACAGACCACAGACAGACAGACAGACAGACACACACACACACACACACACACACACACACACACACACACCCCATTAAGCAGTAAGTCCATTTCAGAATTACTCAGTAAGAGGAAGTGGCATACTCACAGCTGTGGCAGCAAAGGTCCTCCTCAGTTCCCTGGGACTTTAACCCTGAACTTTAACCAGACTGCCTCTGCCCAAGTAAAATTCAAACTTCTGTGTGTCCGGTAGCCTGCAGTGTGTGCAAGAACTTGAGGAAATTTGTTGGAAATACTTTTTTCAAAAGCAGGGACTGAGAGGCAGGACAAGAGCAGGGTGATAGATTGGAGAGAACCATTAAAGATCTCCATTTCCATATTCCCTGAGGATCTTAGTTCTCTTTACCATTCTGGTTGTCGGGTACAGTGGTGAATCGTAGATAAACTAGGAAACTAGAAAAAATTCAATCCATTTGCTGTGTGATCTGGTTTGCATATAGGTGTAATAAAAGGAGGCCCTGTGTCCTTAGATTCTCCAGGATGAAATAGAAACAAGAAAAAGATACAAAGAATCAGTGAAATGAAGAGTGAAGTGTTGGTTCTTTGAAAAAATTAACAAGATTGACAAACCCTTAGCCAAAGAGGGAAGGAGGGAGGAGTGGAAAGAGAGGGAGCGAGGGACGGGGAGGGGATGGAGGAGGGGGAGGGAGAGAATGATTCCAAATTAATAGAATCAGAGAAACATTACAATAGACTCTAAAGAAATTTAGAGACTCGTGAGGACATACTTTAGAAATCTATATTCCACTAAACCAGAAAACATAAAAGAAATGGATGACTTTCTAGAGATTGATGACTTACCAAAGTTAAATGAAGATGAAGCCAATAATTCACATAGGCCCATAACAACCAGTAAGCTGGTACAATAATTAAAAATTTCCCAACTAAGAAAGGCCTAGGGCCAGCCAGATGAATACAGCACAGAACTGTACCAAAAGAATGAACACCAACACTCCTCAAATTATTCCATAAAACAGAAAAGGGAGGAACACATCCAAATTATTTTTACGAATCCAGTATTACCCTGATACCAAAACCAAAGACCCAACACATAATAATTTTAAGACAATCTCTCTGAGGAACCTAGATGCAGAAATTCTCAATAAAATACTTACAAACCAAAATCAAGAGTATATCATACAGATTACCAACCATGAGCAAGTGACTTTATTTCAGAGATAAAAGGATAGTTCAACATGCATAAATTAATATATAGAATCCACCATATAAATACAGTCAAGAATGGAAACCACATTATCATCTTATTAGCTGCAGAAAAAGCCTTTGACAAAATGCAGCATATCTTCATGATTTAAAAAGAAAATTCTGCAGTGATCACTGTTAACTGCTAGAATTGTTCTGACTCTCCAGCCTCTGCTTCCTTCTTTGTTTTCTGGGGATTTTTGTTTGTTGTTGTTTTTGAGACTGTCTCATTGTATAACCCTGGATTGCCTTAAAACTT
>NW_008352316.1:431720-445145 GCF_000622305.1 Nannospalax galili | reverse complement strand
TGTCAGTGATACTGAATAAATACGCACTTTTCTCTATAAAAAATGTGACAGAGTACACAATCTTAGGGAGGCTTTAGAGTTCTCATTGGAATGAACTTCCCTAGCTGTAAATTTTTTTTTTTTTTTTTTTTTTTTTGCTGGCATTAAAGGCTTTCACCACCACACTTAATTATTTTTCTTTAAAAAACATTTAATATTTAATATTTTTAACAATTTCCATCTTATATTTTGAGACAGAGTATCACTGAACCTGTAGTTTGCCTGTTGCCTAGGATCCCAGATCCCTTGATAAATATTGGTCACAGAATCTCCAGAAATGATGAAAAATAGATTCTTCAACAGAGCTACATTGCTTTACACATGAGTGAAATTGTACAGGGCACATTATGATTAATTCTATACAGCAACTGGTAAAGGGAAAAATCTCTTTTTGATTATCTTAATAGAATAAGATCACTTGATAGGAGGTCTACCATCCTCACCTTTTTAAGTGTGTGATGCAGTACAGTAAAGTGTATGACTTTAGGGACAGTTCATATCTTACCTAACTGAAACTTTGTGCCTCTTGATTACTAATTCTCCATATCCTAGACCCTAGTAGCCACCATTCATTCCTCGATTCTTTGAAATTGACAGTTTGATATGCCTCACATAAATAATTATTAGTCTATGTGTCCTCAAGCATGATAGCATAGTGTCTTCAAGGTTCATCCATGATATTTACTTCTTTTGCAATATTGTATGTATATACCACATTTGAGGGGAATGTCAGGGGCCGGGCCTGGGAAATTCATGCATTCTAAGGTCTCTAATTCAGTTCTGCTCTTGAGATACCCTCCAGTTCCTGTGCCACATATTTCTATCCATTCATCTGATGACAGACATTTGGTTGTTTTTGCATCTTTAGCTGTTCGGATTAGTGCTACAGCAAACATGGAAATGCTGATTTCAATTCTTTCGAATACATGCTCAAAAGTGGGATTTCTGAGTTATGTAAGATAGCTTTATTCTTCATTTTTCAAGGATCCTCTATACTGTTTTCTATGTCACCTGTACCACATCCTTACCAATGCTTGTCTTTTGCTTCTTGACTAACAGTCATCTTAATATGTGCAAGGCTTTTATTTATATTTCCCTTGTGAGTCATGATATTGAACATTTTTCATCTATCTGTTCGCTATGTGCATGTCTTTTTTGAAAAAACTCCTATTCATGTCCTTAATCTGTTTTGGAAAGTTATTATCTTTATTTTTGCTCATTGTAGGCATTCCTTAAATGTTTTCAAGATTAACTCCCTTATCAGATATCTGGGTTAGAAATATTTTTGCCCATTTTGTATGGAACCTTTTCCCTTTGTTGATAGTTTCTTTTGCTGTGTTTAATATACTCCACTCATTTGTTTTGTCTTTATTGGGAGGCATTCTCATAAAGGGAAAATAATCAATAATGAATTGAAAGCCCTGCACAGTTGTGCTTTAAAGGCTGGTTCTTCACATCATCCTCTTGAGGTTCAGTGCCGTCTCCTGCCATGTGCCTTCTGATTTGGGCACTGAGGCTGCATTAGTTTCCACACACCCCTATACTTCTTGCATAGTGCTTCCAAGGTCTTTACTTTCTTGAACAGAAAACCAAACCTCTCGCCTGATTAATTAAAAGTCCTCCACAATTTTCTATAAACTATGAGATTAGCCAACCTGTGTATCATCATCCCTGTGCATTTTTTCACCTGTTTCTAGGGTCCTTAGTGTCTTCCACCAGTATTTCCCAGACATTTTCATCCTGGGTCTCCATTCTTGACTGTCTTGATCTTCTGAGAGCTGAAGGAAGTGGTATCTTAGGAAACCTTACATCCTTCCCAGAGTGTCTGCCCTGTACTGTGCCAGTATACCTTCACCCTCCTTGGATGGTCTGTGTACCACTAGACGTTCCTCTTTTTGTACAGTATGCCATCTGACTTGTCTTGCCTTCTCAACATGATGAACCTCACCTTGTGATTTGAGGACTGGCTTATTTGCATCAAGAAATATTTAGGGATTCTTTTTAAAAGGTATTTGAAGTTTTTTGTTTCTAATCTTAAATTACTCTTGACTCAGAAGTTCTGACTTTCTCCATTTTCTGAGCCATTTGTAATAACGTAATTTTAATGTTAGTTACCCTCTATAGCAATAATGGTTTTGAATATTTTAAATCTTTCATTACATTTCTTTATTTTATATTTATTTATTTATTTATTTATTTATTTATTGTGTGTGTGTGTGAATAAAACTGTGGTACACATGCCTTGATGCACATGTGGAGGTCAGAGGACAATTTGTAGAAATTACTTCTTTCCTTCTAACATGCGGGACCCAGTGATGAAATTTAGGTCCTCAGGCCTGGCGCCAAGCACCTTTACCTGCTGAACTGTCTTTTGTTCTTTTTAAAATGTACAAATAATTCTGGGTGTGGTCTTTTAGTCAGGCATACCCTGGCTTGATTACAGAAGTGGTTTCACAGGCTTACACACAATTAAACTAATTAAATTGATATGGTTTATTCTACATTTGACAAAATAAAATTGATTAAAAAACACAGTAACTATTATATTTGTTAAGATTCTCGTGTTCATAAATTGATACACTTACAAGGCAATATAGATGCTGACAGATCTTCTGTATCTGGAAAAACTATTTTCTTTGACTCAGCAGTCTGGGAAGTTACATAAGAATAACTTAAGAGGTAGACTACTTACAAGCCGTAACACATATCACAACCATTTCAATCTTATAGTGCTAATGTTTAGTTTACTAACATTCATAGGTGAGCGCCATTCTGTCTTATATCAGTACTTCATAAAATACTCTCAGTAGTGCTATAGAGATAGAGGGGTTTCTAGTATTAGAAAATATTGAGCAGAAATTAAAGGTTTATGTTTCTATGTGCATGAATTTTGGATATTAGAAACCTCCAGGAAACGACTACAGAAATTCTATCTCAAATTCCCAAATTCTAATCATGGAACATCTCAAAAGCTAATACTGTATGTTCACTTTGGAAATGCTGTTGTGGAATCTACAAAGCACTGTTCACATATGAAATCTTTTTTTAAAAAAATGAAGCCCAAGTTCATACAATAAACTGCAGAAACTTGGCTGAAGCCCAGGTACTCTGAATGTC
The DNA here is from genome assembly GCF_000622305.1 of Nannospalax galili. NCBI lineage: Eukaryota > Metazoa > Chordata > Mammalia > Rodentia > Spalacidae > Nannospalax > Nannospalax galili. The sequence continues at coordinate 441,989 of NW_008352316.1, read as the reverse complement.
CCACTTTGCATCAATTTCCTTCGATCTGAAAGCCTTTTGGCCGTTTTCTGTGCTACTAATCTGCTGAAAGCATTGCTGTTTTTGTTTTATTTTGTCTGGAAGTAATCTTGTTTATCCTTCATTATTGAAGGTTATTTTCAGTGAGAGTAGGTATGTGAAGTAACTTTTTTTAAAAAATACTTTAGAAATGTTGTTCATATATGACAGAATATCTGAAATTGGAGGGAGAGGGGGAGGGGAGAGGGAATCTAAACTTGCCTAAGATGTATTATATGAAATGCACAAAAACTCAATAAAAATATTAAAAATGAAAATGAAGCTTGTTCTACCAGTTTCTGCTCTAGTTTAGATGTGAGAGTCATTAGTGATTCAAATCTTGTTCTCCATTTGTATCCTGATCACTTTTGATGAAATAGTTTTGGATTTTAGCAGTTTGACTTGATTTGTGTCTGCACTAATTTGAAGAAGAATAAGTTAGTTCTTTAGTTCCAGCATAATAGAGGCATTAGCTTCCAGTAAAATACTAGGAAAGTTCAATTCAGTAAATTCAGCTCTGGACATACTTCTTTATTAGAGCTGTGCTATTTTGAGGGCTCTCTGAAACAATAGCTTACTCCATATTTTAAGATAGTGAAGAAAGTTACAAAAAATTGTTTGGGGATTCTTGGTTGTTGTTACTGTTGTTTTGATAGTAGACACTGAAAACTTGATAGTACACCAGGCGGAGATACTTCTACCTCTGCCTCTGGGTGCTGGGATTAAAGGGCATGGGCCACAATGCCCAGCTCAAAAAATGTTTTTGGTATAGCAAGTCATACACACATTTTCCTAACTGCCATCCTTTTCTACTTACCTGAAAGTTATAGTGGAAGAGAGAGTTTCCCAGAAATAATGGTTTTATATCTTTGGAAAATAATTAAGACACTGACTGTTTATCCTCAAATGCATTATATAGTAGCTAGTACTTGTTTTGTTTGTTAATTGTAGATAAAAGTAGGTTATTCCTATTGTGTACTGCGTTTCCCTGTCTGCCTTTGTTAGGTAATGTCAGTTCTGAGTGTAGTTAGTTCTTGCTGCTCCATCCCTGTAGGCTTTGATGCGGCCTGGAAGAATTGATAGAATCATTTACGTGCCCTTGCCAGATGCAGCAACAAGGAGGGAAATACTGAACCTACAGTTTCACTCAATGCCAATCAGTAATGAGGTAGACCTGGATGAACTCATCTTCCAAACAGATACATACTCAGGAGCAGAGGTAAGTTACTTCTCCTCAAAATAACTTGGTACTAAAGATGTAGCTCAGAGATAGAACATACCCTTAGCATGCACAGGGTGTTGAATTCAATCCCTAGTACATACACACATGCTTTTACACACAAGAAAAAAACTTCAGTGGGAGGGAAGTAGTGGTTCATGGTCATTAAGCAAAGAAAACTGCTTTCTATCTACTGTTTTAAGTTGCTGTGTTCTGCGAAATCTTAAAACAAGAAGCCACTTTAGTTTTTGTTTTGTTTCGTTTTTTTCTTGGCCGGGTTCTGATGATTGCTCAAAATCTCATCTTCAGTGTAATGTAGCGTAGTGGGAAGAACACTGGATTGGAAGAAACTGTTCTTAGGCTTCCTTTTTGAAACTTTTGACTAGGAATGGTAGAACAAACTTCTTACATATTTTCTCATGGAGGTGATATTAGGATATGAATATAACGGACTTTGCAAAGAGAGTGTATACCTTTTATCCTTATTACAAATTGCCAGAATCTACTTTAGATCTCAAAGATTTCCTCATAAAACATTAAAAGAGACCATCTACCCTTAACTGTAAAGATGTACTCTCAATGAACTGCAAGACCTCTAAAACTATACAAAAATCATTTTATGTTTGCAGATAAGCATTTTCCTCTCCTTACCAAATCTGTGCTTAGGCTATTTTTATTTACATAATAAAAGTAATTGTGCAACTTTTCTACATGCAATTTTGCTCCTTTTTAAATTTTTCTCCCAGTACTAGGAATTGAACACAGGTCCTCATGCATGCTAGGCATGAACCACTGAACCACATCTCCAAACTCTTATATACATTTTTTAAGAAAAATATAATCTATGTACTTCAGTACAGAAAATTAACTTCTGAATACCACTGGTGTGGATTTGTACAGAAAACTAATGTTCTAAGTAAGCATTTCTTAAAACAGAAAACTAATGTTCTAAGTAAGCATTCTAAGTAAGCATTTGTACAGAAAACTAATGTTCTAAGTAAGCATCCACCAATAGGCTGGGATTCCACAGTGTTTTGCTTGCTGTTTTCAAACAACTTCTTTAAAAACCAGAGAGATAAACATGTAAGGCAAACTTACATAGAGAGTTGGCTTTAGTGTCTCATGCAGTCATAGTAATCCTGTTATAGTCTGTGATCCACAAATGCCCCAAGCAGACAGACAGGTGAGTCTTGAGAAAGAAAAAAGAAAGATTTATTATGGCTGAGCTACACTCTTTCCGAGAGGGTTCAAGTGTAACACCAAGCCTAAGCACTCTGGCTCTTTTTATGTTGATCATGTTGCTAGGCAAGCAAGCAGAATACAGAAGCCAGTCATTGAGCATTAAGCTCAAGCAAACATTATCAAGGAAATACAAAAGAAAATACAATTTTCCATCCAAACCTTCCACCTGTACAGAACTAGCTTCCTCCTCTTTCAAAAACTGACATTATCAATCTTACTGTTACTCTACATTGTCTTTACCAGTCACAAAGTTCCCTCTAGGGGGGGTTTGTTGTATAGAAATTGTATCTTTGAAACCTCTAAATACCATGGGATACTTTTTGTACAGAGAAACTATAAACAGGAGTGAAAAGTTTAGGTTCCCAAACATACAGGCAGAGAGTCCCCTAAACAATTTCTGTTCTATTAAGCAACAATTGGTATTTTGCAGAAGCAAGTCAAGCATAACCTACAGAAGCCATAAATCAGCAGTTAGCAGGAGCACTCTAGGACAATGACCTGTTCCCAAGACAACCAGGGTCCAGCTTGCATGTGTTCCCATACCCTGGGCCAACTACCTGATAATTTCAGAGACTAGAGTCAGCCTAAACTTTAACATGGCATAGCTATGGTCTAGAAGATGCCCTATTACGATCCCAATGTCCACAATAAATGTCACATCTACCCATTGCTTTGTCTTGAAGAATTTCATTTTCTTCAAGTTTTTCAGCTGGAGAAAGTAGTTTGAGAATCAGTTGGAGTACAGTAAACTAAGTTCTATCTGAAACAGAAATTTATGAGCATTTCTTTGACATCATCATAAAGTCAAAGTGTGCACATAGTTGTTACAGACTGCTTCAATCTTTCTAAAGTTAAGCTTTTGATAAGAGTCTAAGGGCTGGCATCAGGTGTGTAGTCAAGTTACAGGAAAGAGCTAATAGAAGAAACTAAATCCCTCACTTGAGCAAAGTTGAAGAGCAGTTAGCAAGATGTTTGTATGCCTTTCTCCCTTTGAAGTAACTCAGTATCAGTGAAATTCAGTCTAGCTAAAAAGGAAAAACTACATTTGGTGCCAGCAGTTGTACCAGTTTGCAAGTTCTTACGTAGTACACGTCTACTCTAAAATGTAAGCACCTTTATGATCAGTTTTTATATCTAATTTTCTACAAATAGTCTCAGGAAATTCTACCCTTCCTGAATTACATTTCCATGCCCCACAGTGCTCACACACTGGGGAGGTTGTACTGGCCTCTTTCATAGTCATTTTATGATTACAGCATTATAGAAGTAGAAACTTTTACCTTGGAGCTTCATCCTTATAGCTCTGTGGTTTTCAGTATAGTAGAGAAAGGTTTGTTCCACTGGGGTATTTGATGGAGTTGGTGGGTGGGTAGGTAGGTTGGTTGGTGGGTTGGTTGGCTGACTGGTTGGTTGGTTTACATAAGCAATTCACAGACATATATGAAAAGAAATATCCTTTTTTTAAGTTTTAAGTATGATACACAGGAAATTTAAAAGTCAAAACTTGGATTTAAATAAAAATACAAGCTCTCATCTCTCTTTTTTTGTCTGTCTTTATCAGAATGACATCAGTGCTACAGTGTTAGAAGGCCAAAATTAGGTTTGATATTTACTGTTTTTAATAGTTAAATGAATTCAAGGCAATAACCTCACTTGAGTACTGCAGACTCAGTGCTTCATAAACTCTGTGACTAATTGGTTTTGTCCCTAGGGTAAGGCATCCTTTATCACAGAATGTGTTTGTAGATGTTTGATAAGGTGGAAAGAAAAGGTTAGATGGACTGAATATGTTTCAGTCTTAACAGATTATGGCATGAGTTAAAGGAGCATCTGTTTATCTGAGAGCAAGGTATCAGCTACCTATTTATAAAAATATAGGCAATCAGTATTTATTTCATATATTAAGATTTGCAAAGTCAGCTTCCCCTGGAGGCAATAAAGCTGTAAGCTGGGTTGGAAAAGTTGTGTGTGTTGCCAGTGAGTTGACCTTTAATGTGACTCAATTGTTTTGAGGGTTAATGAGATAACAAATATAAAGGCACCAAGAAACAAGCCTGACACTAGAGCGCTTCATGAACACTTCTTCCCTTTATTCTTTATGCTTCTTATCAGTTTGCTATTTATATTGTTGGCTACAATGTCAAATGAGGCTGATACTAAATGGTAATATGTTTTGTCTTAATAGACAGATAAATTTATCTAAAAACTGATTATTTGCCTCATTAATATTGGTTTTGAAAAGCTTTATTGCTTTTAATAGTTTAGGCTGTTTATCCCTATTTCGGTATTTAAAATTATCTGTCTTGCCTTAATTTTTTTTTTTTTATAGTTCATGCCCTTTAAGGTCTAATAATAGCTCATGTCTGCTTGATGTGAGAAAAAAAAGTGCCTTCTGGTGGGCTTCATTAATTTAAGAAGGTTCTGCTTGCCATGCTTGACCTGTTACAGCTAATAAAAGAGCTTAAATTACTTTTCTATCTTGCTGATATCCTTTTGCCATCTTCTTTGCTCCCATACAGTAGAAACAGGAGCAATTATACCCGCTCAGAATGTCTATACTTCCCCACATGAAGTCTTCTGTAGCACTGTTTACCACATAATGCATGCATGGGAATGTGGTATAAATTTATTGTTTATCTGATCAGTCTGCCTAACATCACATCTGAATGGGGACAGAAATTGGGGAACAGGACAGCATAGTCTTTGGGTATCTCAAGCGCTCCACTTGTGTTGGTAGAAAACAACCAAAAACATGGAAAACATGCCTATGAAAACACAGTACCATAACTAACTGGTCTGCTCACACTCAAGACCTTCTTCAATACTTCTATTTTCTTGAGTGTTTATCCTAAATTCAGCATCTCACCCAGAGGTTCAGAATGCTCTTTTTTTTTACCAAAATCACTAGTGTGCCATCACAGCATGATCACCCTACCCCCGAGTGGCCTTGCCTTCTAAACTCTTGTACTTTTATGGTCTAGTTTGTTTCTCTACTTGGCTTACATCCCCCAGGTCACAGTTCATCACTGAGGTAGCCCAAGGTAGGAACTCAGGGCAGGAACCTGGAGGCAGGAGCCCAGACCATGAAGTTAGGCAGCTTACTGGCTTGCTTCCCTGACTTATGCTCAGCCTGCTTTCTTATAATACAGAACAACCTGCCCAAGGGTGGCACCACCCACAATAGGCTGGACCTCCCACATCACTTAAAAATCAAGGAAGTACCTCACAGACATGGCCACAGGCCAGTCCAATGGAGGCAATTCCCCAAATGAGGCTCCCTCTGCCCCGGTGTGTCTAGTTGACAACTAAAGCTATCCAGCACATCATGTTTCTGTTTTACTTACTTAGCTCTTAGCCCATCTTCTGTCTTAATATGAACCACTGCCTTGTCTTCCCAAGGACTCTGTTAAGGCAGAGTGTAAGTCTTACACCTACCCCTTGGAGTCCCCAAAGCAACTGTATCTGACATTCAGCATTCATGAGTAACATTTGATCTGCTGATTCTACTTCACTCAACCAAAAAACATTGGCTTCACTTATTTAAATGGACTTTGTAGTTTTGTCTTTTCTCATACATTTTTTTGAGTGCCCTAACTATGCAAACAGTAGACTGTCTAAAGAACTGGAGCTAAGCAAAAGCAACTGACTTATCTGAGGTCCTAACAAATAACAAACTCAGCATCAGAAACTAGATCTTGCCTTCCTTCTAGAAGGCTCTTAATACCCTCTCCATTCCTCTCCATCAACGGGATAAAGAAGCTGTATATTCATTCCCTTTGACCTTTCCTGACCTTTGATAAAGTTTAGCCTATTTTTGTTAATAGTTATTTCACAAACTAAACATATATGAAATGGCTTTACTATATGCTATGTATGTTTCTCTTTATAGTAATTTGTCTTTATCTGCCTTCTTAAAATCTTTCCAAAAACATATAATCTCTTGGAAGTTGAGAATTTGTAGGATTTTAATTCATTTATTTCATTTCTCAAGTATTTTCAATAAGATCTGTAGTTTAGAGGAAAAGGAATATCAAAGCTAAGTCCCGTGTTAATGTGTTTATATGGCAAGATTTTGTGATGTGCAGAGTGAGTGTAACATGAAGAAGAGGGACTAACTCACACATGCTGATACTGAAGGGGACAGATGATGCCCAGTGGGAACATTTGATCTAAGTCCTGTTTGTCTTTAGAACTTCCTCAAGTACCATATTTTTGGCAAATAGAAAGGCAGAGGTCCATGAAGGAATATAGTGTGGTCTAGAATCTAAATTGAATTCAAAAGAAATATAGATGATGAAGCAGAAAAAAATAGGTCGGACTTAATGGTGAAGGGACATGGATATGGATAGTCTGCACTTGCTTATCTCATTTAAGCAATGAAGAAGCTTTGAAAAGTGTAACGAATGTTGTTATCATGTATTTCTACAAGATTGGTAGCATTCCTGTCTAAAAACACAAGTAGCTAGCTAACCAAGTGCCTTTATATAAATAAGGGACTCCTTCGTCCTGCTTGGTGGCAGCTTCCTGATGAAGCATAAAGCTTGTTGTATGTGAGCTGCACTTCAGTCTTTCACCCCTTAGCTGGCACCTTATGTGGGCACAGTCTTCACCTGTGCTGAAGGCTCTGCCCTTTCTGTGCTATTCACCTTTGTTTTACTCATACTACCAAGTATACTACTTTAGATAGAAATGGTAAGTTCTTACTGAGTAAACGTTTATATTTCACACCCTTTCCTGGTTAGCTTTTGTCAACTTAACACAAACTAGAGTCACCTGGGAAGAGGGAACCTCAACTGAAGAATTTCTCAGATCAGATTCGCCTCTGTTCACGTCTTTGAGGCATTTTATTAATTGCAAGTTGATGTGGGAGCGCTCAACCTTGTGTGGGCAGTGCCATTCCTAGGCAGGTGGGCTCGACTATGTAAGAAAGGTAGAAGCTGGGTGTGGTGATACATACCTTTAACCTCTGCAGAGGCAGGGGGATCTTTGTGAGATTAAGGCCAACCTGATCTACCTAGGGATTTCCAGGCCAGTCAGAGCTACATAGTGAGACCTTTCTAAAAATAACAAAACAAAAAAAACAGAAGAGTAGACAAAAAACTTAAATATTCTTTGGGCTGGGATGGCTCAGCAATTAAGAACACTGGCTACTCTTCCAGAGGACTCTGGTTCAGTTCCCAGTATCCATATGGTAACTGGCAGCCATCTGTAAATCCAATTCCAGGGAATCTGACCAGGGATCTGATACCCTCTTTTGGCCTCCATGGGCATTGCACACATTTGACACATATATGTGCAGGCAAAATAAAATTAAACAATTTTTTTAAAAAAGAATGCTGAGCAAGGCAGTAAGCAGCATTGCTCTTTGCTTAAGTTCCTGCCTCAAGGTTCCTGCCTCAAGTTCTTGTTTTGATGATGGCCTGGAACCTGTAAGCCAAGTAAATGCTCTCCTTCCAAAATTGATTTTAGTCAGTGTTTATCACAACAGCAGTTTAATCTATCTGAGATGTGTCCTAGTTAGTAAACTATACTGTTATTTTAAGGTTTGCCATCTGAGCCCTTGGGCATAAATTCTAACTATATAGGCACCTTAAACCTGTCATGAGGAACATAGAATCTTTATGAATTGCCAGATTATTAGGTCGACTATGTATAAACATTCAACTTTAGTATAACTCTTAGGACCAAGACCTTATCTTTGCAGCCCTGTTAAGAATTACAAAGGTTCCCTCAGAACAAGAAATAAATTTCTTGTATGCTGACAGTAGACATATAAGACTGATTTCAGTGCTTACCCTCCTTTCCTCACCCTTTCTTTCTTATTTTATGGTATTGCATGCTAAGTGAAGAACCTTGGTAAAAGCTTAAGACACATCTTAGCTGTTTACTGCAGTGTGAGTTTGGCCAAATCATTTCTATCTTGTTTTTTGTCTTATTGAGACAGGGTCTCACTGAACCCCCAACTGGCCTGGACCTCACTATGTAAACCAGGCTGACCTCAAACTCACAGAGATCTACCTGCCTCTGCCTCCTGTGTGTTGGGATTAAAAGCATGCACCACCATGCCCAGCTCATTTCTCATATCTAAGACTCACTTCTCATCTTTTAATAAGAGAGAGAGAAGTGTATGATCTCTAGGATCCCTTGTAGTATTAAAAAGTCTGTAATTACAGAGGCTGGAGACATGGCTCAGTGTTTAAGAACACTGGCAGCTCTTGCAAAGGACCTGGGTTTGGTTCCTAGCACACATGGTAGCTAACCACTGTCTGTAACTCTAGTTCCAGGGGATCTGACGCCATCTTTTCACCTCTGTAGGCATTGTATGACACAGGTGTACTAACATACATGGAAGCAAAAGAATTATACAATAAAATAGAAATAAATCAGCCAGGCATGAGGCAGAGGCAGAGGCAGGCAGATCTCTGAGATCAAGGCCAGCTTGCTCTCCATAGTGAGTTCCAGGCCCCCTGGTGCTATAGGAAGACCCTTTCTCAAAAGGAAAAAATAAATTAAAAAAAAAATTATTGGTTATTATTGAATTTTTGTGTATTTCATACAGAACATCTCAATCATCTTTATATCCCCATCCCCACTGGCACCCTTTCATCATGCCCCCACTGGGATTCATACATGCTGTCATTTGTTTTAAGGCCTAGTGTGTCAAGTTAGTGTCCCCAGATGTTCCTCAGTACAAGTTCATCTACTGAGTTTATCTAGAGTCTCTTTAGGAGGATCAGCTCTTCCTCACCTAGCAGTAATCAATTGCCAGTATTTCTTTAGCTAAGATTGGGGTCTTGCTGTTCATTTCCCCACTTCTATGCTGGGTTTTTGTCTGCTGGAGTTGGCATGGGACTTGTATACACTGACATCATTGCTATAGCCGGATATGACCAGGGTTCCAGGAGCTTGAGGACTCTATTTCCATAGGGTTATGCACTTCCTAACTCATACTGTCTTTTCACCCGCTCTTCCACAATGCTTCCTGAGCCCTGGGTGGGTGAAGTTTAATGTAGAAGTCCTGCCCAAGAACCAGCATTCTGCAAACTCTTAATCTCTACGCTTTGGCCATTTGTGACCTTTTAGCCCAGTGGTAGAGCCCTTGCCTGGCATACATGAGGCCCTAAGTTCAGTGCACAGCACTGCAAAAACAAACAAAAACGTTTTTTAAAAATTAAAAATATTAAAAGAAAAATCTGTGATTCTGTGTCTGTCATGGATTACATTTACTGTATAATAGGAATCCATTAGGTGTTGGACTGTAAAGGATACTTATCATGACTATGTTTATCTCCCAATACTTTTAGAAACCAGTGCTTCAATACTTAACCTATGTGGTCTATAGATCCCTGTAATGACATGAGAGAAATGAGAGACATTGCCTGAACTCAAATTTTGGTGAAATTCTCTTTAGCAAATTTTAACACCTTTGTACTAAGTGGAAGTGATTCTTACCTGCCCAGAGTTCAATTCCTAGAGAGATTTTTGTTTGTTTTGTGTCCTTAATTTATCAGTTGTTCTGCTTTTCCCACTGAACAAGTGCTGATCAGGTTCAGCTAGCTATGGTTTGAGAGAGATGTTGGAAGATAGAAATACGAAGCAATCAGCTTTTTCCTTAAAGTCCCTTAGTTAGGGAAGTAAATGAAGGTTACAAATGTCCATTTTAACTTAGTTTTAAAACTTCAGTATATTGAAATATATGTCTAGTTCATAGAGATTTTCTGTATTTCCACCCTTAGGTTTTTACTTAACTGCCAAAAAAAAAAAAAAATCCC
>NW_008352316.1:423142-431664 GCF_000622305.1 Nannospalax galili | reverse complement strand
CCAAAAAAAAAAAAAAAAATCCCACATTAATTCAACTTTTCCTGAGGCTAATTTAGATATGTGATGTTTACACCAAAGCAAAGCACAGCCAATAACACCTGGTGCTACCATACCAGTATTACTTACTCCTTGGCAGGTGTTTAAAACTGCTGTCAGCCTACAAGAAGCACAAAGGAAATGGATATAGAATGAGCAACAAGCTTAATACAACATTTTATAACCAAATATGGAAACTCCTTTATAGGAAAGAGGTAGATCCCAGCACCAAATTAGTGCGAACCTACCTGACAGACTGGTATTTCAAGACTGGTATCCAAGGTATGCCCGTAGATGTGGAGAATTAAGCCCATAATTCTGATTGAGCTTTCTGTTTTCTGCCCTTATTCATTCTGAGCCAAATTATCTGTTATTTAAGGCTAGTTCTCCTAAATTCTTAAACAAAACATTTAATGTATGCTTGCTGCTCCATTGTCAATTGTAATTCCTTCTTCTTGGCTTACAACTTAATTTATTTTCTTTCTATATGTCTTACTAATTTTAAAAATTGTTGAATCTAGTAACTTTAGAAAGTTGAGTTTATGATTCAACCAAAATATTCGGAAAATAAGCACCTAATTGCAATACATTTTATTTAGCTCAGGATTGAACACTGTATCCAGAGAAGACACGGAGTTCTAATACTTAGAGAGATACAAGTGTCTGTCATTCAGTGTGTGGGGGACAGCTTCTCAGGTTTCATCACCAAATGAAAATAATTCTAAATTCTAATAGATGTCATTCCCGTAAAGTGTTATGAAACTCTATAAAATTGATATTCAGAGTTGTTGTCTACTGAGTAAATTGTTTGTAAATGTTCCTTCTAGTAAGTTTTGGAAATTTAAGAGTATATCATTGCCTCAGGTCAGAAAGAAAAGTAAAAGGAATTATTTTTATTCACTAGGCTTTCTTTTTTTGTTTTATATTTTATTTATTTATTTTATATGTATGAGTTTTGCCCATGTGTGCAAACCCCTGTGTGCACTGCCTGCAGATACCAGAAAAAGGTGTCAGATCCCCTTGAACTGGAGTCACAGATAGCTGTTAGGTGCCATGTGGATGCTGGGAATCAAACCCGGGTCCTCTGCAAGAGCAGCCAGTGCTCTTAACCACTGAACCATGTCTGCAGCCCCTTGTTTCTGATGTTCTTTAACACAGTTTGAGTGTACCTATTTAGAAATGATTGGGGCTAGAGGTGTTGTAGATTTCAGACATTACTGAATTTTGAAATATTTCCATAGATTTTACTGATTGAGCATCCCTAATCCAAAAATCCAAAATGTTTGGATTTTTCGAACTCCAGGTTCAGATTTGGGGATATTTTAAGTTTTCCAGTTAGCTAATGCTCCATCTGTACTAATTAATTCCCTTTTTATTATTAATTTTTGGGAAATAGGTTTTGCAGTTTACATTTCTTATAAGTCTATTTTGTTGTTTTGTTGTTTTTGTTGTTTCTGTTCACCACCACCACCATGGGAAAATAATTTATTCATTTCTTTCAAAAATATTTGTTAATTATTTATCTTATTCTACAAATTGAGTGAACACTGTAGTTTCATGAAAATAGAATTCTTAAGATGTTTAGACTTCAGTGCACAAAACACAGGAGAATGAGTTAACATATTTAATACAGAACATGGTAAGTAGTGTAGAAGAAATATTTTCCCCATGCTGGAATGCACTGACACCCTCATTCAGTAGCCCTAGATATCACACCACAGCAGCAGTCCAGAGTGAATTCAAGTTGAGACATGCAGAGTCTCATCAAGCACAATTCCTTCACCCTGTCCTTTTTATTTTTTTACTTAAAAAAAATTTTTATTGAGAATTTCATGCATGCATGTAAGGTGTTTTGATCAAATCCACACCCACTCCCTCCCCTCCAACTCCTTTCATATCTCCCCATCACTTTTTCCTAACAACTTTCTTTCTTTCTCTTTCTTTCTTTCTTTCTTTCATTTATTTCTTTTCTTTTCTTTTTCTTACTTTTTTTAATGGGGCTTTTTGCTACTTTAACATTTCCCCCCTCTGAAGAAGTAACCCTAAAATCTTAAAATATTAGAGATTAGATAAGAGCTCCCAAATACATTTGACATTTTTGGCCTTTGGACAGAGTATGTTGCTAAGAGGTCCAAGGACATTGTGACATTTAGCCAAGAAACTGGCTACTTTTCTTTGGAGCCTTTTTACCCTAACTGCTTAGCCAATTCCTGCCTCCTATTCTTAACACACCATCCTCTAAAGAGGTTACCCAAATTGCCAGTGGGGAATCAGGACGCAGACCACTCTGACTTCTTCCACTCTGAACAGGAACACAAGGTGAGGCAGTTGGGGTACCCTTCACAGTGCGTCTATCTAAAAGACTTCCAAATTGCATAACTCTTAACTATAGGGTGAAAAGAAAGTCCTTGACTGTTCCCTAGGAGATGTGAAGGAAAAGTAAAGGCAAGAGTAGCTAGCATTACAAGTTCTAGACAGGGAACCAGATAAAGGTCAGAACACAACAAATTTCAAATGTTCATGTCAGAGTCCATTGGAATTTCTTGACAAAAGCTTCCAAAAGCATCGCTCTATTGGGTTCTTCCTCATTTTTCTTTAGTCTACCAAGGCTGAACTCGAGAGTGATGGACTCAGGATTTGTTTTAAGGTACTTTGATAGCTGTTGGGAGTGGCTAGAATCAGTGTCAGTTCCCTTGCAAAGGCTTCTAGATGGGAGGAAACAAATTTAGCCACCATTTTAGAACAATAGTGGGTTGTCTCCCTTAGCTACAGGTGGGCACTACAGTATTGGAGACCCAGATTTGAGGTCTTACATCTGAGCAGCACTTTCTGCTTTGAAACAAAATCATCAGTGGGAAATAATTGTCTAAATAACATTTTATATGGACTTAAGCCTAATGTCTGGGAAGTGTAATCCCTTGAATTCTTAGAGAAATATACTAATCACTTTAATCTTGGGTTATACTTTCCTTTTGGGTGTTTAAGACCATAGAGTTGGCCCAGATAAACCAATTTATTTTTATTCTTAAGGTCATGTGACCATCTGTTCCTCAGGGGTCACATGGGCTTGGGAGGAGCCCCTGGCTCCTTTCTTTTACCAGTTCTGCTTATGTGAAGATAAGTCAACCATGGCTGGCTTCACTTGAAAGCATGGAGGAAATGTTTCCTCTGTGTTGACCCACCCCCTTGTAAACTGGGTACTGGTTCAAGTCCATCTGTGGGGGGGGTCTCCATGGCCTCCCTGAACAAGAGGACAGGTGACAGTTACAGGACATTTTGAGAGATGCTCCATAGTCCCCTAGAACTTAGTCGACCTTGGAGGACAAGAAGCAAGAACTGTCCTTTCAGTCCCTCTGACCAGAATATAGGCCTCAGCGTATGTCTATTAAACATCCAAGAAGGTTAGTTCCATCAAACTGGTACTTTTGATTACCATGTGCTGTGTAGATAAAACTTGGTCAAAAACCAAACGTTCTCAGATAAACCTTGACTAGACATATATTTTGTTCCTTAAACTAGTTGACTAAACTATGACCCTAGAAATTTTAAGATTATGCCTATATTATTTTTGTCTCATCCTTTATACATCATAACAAACCTATACAGGCCTTCGTCACTTAGGCATTCTCATTTTTTTCTATTTTGGAAAATATCTCCATTCCCATATCCTTTTAACATCTTTTATATTCTCATTTCTTTTTTAATAATTATGAGACATAATAACATTAACAAATAAATTTTCCATCTGTTGTGAGAATTCTTTTCCTGGGGATCCCCTTCTGAGGTTCTAGTGTCAAACCAATGTTTGAATAAAGTTTTTCTGATGAACTAATGATTTATTGGGCTTACTTACAGTGTTGACTGAGGGGTTGCTGAGGTATATGAGTGATATGAGGGTATGCACATTGGAAAGCCTTTCCCCAGCATGGATCAAGCCTTCTCTTCCTAGCCTTACCCAGATTATATACTTTAGTCATCCCCAAATCCAGAAGACCATGTGTAATTAGGGCCAAATTACATGCAGTTGGCTGGGAAGAGTGGCTGGATACTCCAGTGAGGGTCCAATGACCCTGCTTGCCCCTGTTTAAATAAAGGAGCACAACCATCAACAAGCCCAAATGTGACAATGTTTAGCAAGCAGGCACAGCTAAAGTTGTGATGATGGTAGTTATTTCATCCAGAAGACAGTCCTGTATAGCATCATCTTATTAAAAGAACATGGAATTTAAAAGGAGTTGGTTCCTAGGATCCACAAATGAGGGAGAACATAGGTCTTGTTTTTCTGAGTCTGTTACTTCACTTAGTATCAAGTTTCTAGATACATCCATTTACCTGAAGATTTCATTATTTCATCTTTCTTTACTGCTAAATAGAACTCCATGGTGTAAATGTACCACATTTTCATTAACCATTTGTCAACTGAGGGGCGCTTCGTTTTTTTCCATCTCTTAGCTGTTGTGAAAAGAGCAGCAACAAACATGGTTGTACAAGTGTCTCTACAATAGGATGAGTCCTTTGGGTATATGCCAAGGATGGTATAACTAGGTCATATGGTAGGTTCATTTTTAGTGTTTTAAGAGTTCTCCACACTGTTTTCCATAAGGGTTGCACGAGTTTGCAATCCCACCAGCAGTGAATGAGCGTTCCCTTTTCTCCACATCCTCACCAGCATTTGGTATCATTTGTTCTCTCGATCCTAGCCAGTCTGATTGGGGTAAGGTGAAACCTTAGGGTGGTTTTAATTTGCATTTCCTAATTACTAATGATGTTGAACACTTTTTAAGATGTTCTTACCCATCTTTTATTTCTTCCTTTGAGAACTCTGTTTACATCTAGTCCATCTTTTAACTGGGTCCTTTGTTTTCTCGTTTCTTTGTTTTTTGAGTTGTTTATGTATTCTAGATGTCAAACCTCTGTCAGATGTGTCACTGGTGAAGATTTTTTCCCGCTCTGTGGGTTTTCTCTTCACTTTTTGGATTGTTTCTTTTGCTGTACAGAAGCTTTTTAATTTAATGAGGTCCCACTTTTTGATTATTGAGCTTAATTCCTGAGCAACTTCTGTCCGATTTAGAAAATCCTTTCCTACACCTATATCTTGTAGGTTACTGCCAATTTTTTCTTCTAGTACTATCAGGAGTTCCAGTTTCACATTGAGGCCTTTAATCCATCTGGAGTTGACTTTTGTGCAAGGTGAAAGATAGGTTCTAATTTTATTCTTATGCAGGTAGAGATCCAGTTTTGCCAGCACCATTTGTTGAAGATGCTGTCTTTCCTCCATTTTGTGTTCTTGGCACCTTTTTCAAATATCAGGTGACTAAAATATTGTGTACCCAGGCTTCGGTCTTCAGTGTTGTTCCATTGATCTGTGTATCTATTTTTGTGCCAGTGCCACACTGTTTTTATGACTATAGCTCTGTATTATACTTTGAGATCTGGTATAGTAGTCCCCCAGTGTTGCTCTTTGTGCTCAGGGTTGCTTTGGCTATCCCAGGCCTTTTGTGCTTCCATATGAATTTAAGGATTTTTTTCTAATTCTGTGAAGTATGTCATGGGGATGTTGATTGGGATTGCATTGAGTCTGTATATTGCTTTGGGTAGGATGGTCATTTTCACAATATTAATTATTCCAATCCATGAACATGGGAGGTCCTCCCATCTCCTGGTGTCTTCCTCAGCCTCTTTCTTTAACAATTTAAATTTTTCATTGTAGAGATTGTTGGTATTTTTAGTCAGGTTTATGCCAAGATTTTTTTTTTTTTTTTTTGCAGCTATTGTGAATGGGAGTGATTCCCTGTACTTTTTTCCAATTGCTTGTTATTGGTATATAGAATATACCAATTTTTCTGATTTTTGTAGATTAATTTTGTAACCTGCCACTTTGCTGAAAATGTTAATCATTTCTAGGAGTTTTCTGGTAGAATTTTTTGGTGTCTCTTACATGTAATATCATATTTTCTGTAAAACGGGAAAATTTGATCTCTTCTTTTCCAATTATTACTTCTTTAATTTCCTTCTCTTGTCTTACTGCTCCTGCAAGAGTTTCAAGCACTATGTTGAATGAGAGTGGAGATAGTGAACATACTTGTCTCCTTCCTAATTTTAATGGGAATGCTTCCAGTTTTTCACCATTCAAAATGATGTTGGCTGTGGGTTTGTTGTATATAGCTTTAATTATGTTGAAGCATGTTCCCTCCAGTCGAATTCCCTGTAGAACTTTTATCATGAATGCATGTTGAATTTTGTCAAAAGCCTTTTCTGTAAGTGTTGAGATGATGCATGGTTTTTGTCTTTGAGTCCATTTATATGATTGTTGATGTTTATTGATTTGTGTATTTTGAACCATCCCTGCATCTCTGGAATAAAGCCTATTTGATCATGGTGAATGGTCTTTCTGATGTACATCTGTATGCGGTTTACAAGTATTTTGTTGCAAATTTTTGCATCTATGTTCATTAAGGATATGGGTCTATAGTTTTCTTTTTTGGTTGTGTCTTTACCTGTTTGAGGTATCAGACTGATGCTCCTTCATAGAAGGAATTTGGGAGTTCTCCCTCTGTTTCTATCATTTTGAATAATTTAAGTAGTATTGATTGAAGGTCTTCTTTAAATCTGGCAGAATTCTGCTGTAAATCCATCTGGGCCTCGGCTTTTTTTCAGTTGGGAGGCTTTGTATTACTGTTTCAATTTCCTTATAAGTTATGGGTCTGTTTAAACTTAAAATTTTTATACTTAAGGCCGGATGTGGTGGCGCTTGCCTTTAATCTCAGCACTGGGGAGGCAGAGGCAGGCAGATCTCTCTGTTCAAGGTCTACATAGCAAGTTCTAGGCCAGTTGGGGCTACAAGGAGACCCTGTCACAAAAACACTAAAAAATTTTTATACTTATTTTAATATACTTATTTTAATTTTGTGTGTGTGTGTGTGTGTGTGTGTGCTTATATACTATTCCCCTTTCATCTCTGATTTTGTTGACTGGATTTGCTCTTTCTTTTGGTTAACTGGGCTAGGGGTCTGTCTATCTTGTTTGGCTTTTCAAAGAACCAGCTCTTAGATTCATTGATTCTTTGTATTGTTTTGTTTCTATTTCCTTAATTTCTGCTTTGATTTTTGTTATATCTTCTCTTCTGCTGGGTTTTGGTTTCATTGGTTCTTGCCTTTCTAGCATCTTAAGTTACAGTGTTAGATAATTTAGTTGGGCTTTTTCTAATTTTTTTTTCTTTTTCTTTCTAATTTTCTAATGTAGGCACTTAGAGCTATAAACTTCACTCTTAGGACTGCTTTTAAAGTGTTCCAGAGATTTTGTTATGTTGTATTGTCCTTTTTGTTGAATTCCAGGAATTTTTTTATTTTTCTTAATTTCTCCTTTGACCCACTCATTGTTTAGGAGTATGTTGTTTAATCGTCGTGAGTTTCTATAGTGACTAGGGCTTCTTCAGGTGTTGATTTTGAGCTTTATTGCATTGTGGTCTGATAGAATGCGTGGAGTTATTTCAATTTTTTTGTATTTGTTGAAGTTTGTTTTGTGCCCCAGTAGGTGGTCAGTTTTTTAAAAAGTTCCATGGGGTGCTGAATAGAAAGTGTATTCTTTGGCACTTGGGTGGAATATTCCAAATATGTCTGTTAGGTCCATTTGATATGTAGAATTATTTTTAATTCAGACGTCTCTCTGTTTATTCTTTGTACAGTTGATCTAATGGAGACAGTGAGGTGTTGTAGTCACCTACTATTACTGAGTTGGGTTAATCTGTGCTAAAGTCCTGTAGTATTGTTTTTATGAATTTGGGTGCACCAGAATTTGGTGCATATATGTTCAGGATTGTAGTGTCTTCTTACTTAATTGTTCTTTGATGAAAATGAAGTGACCCTCCTTATCTCTTCTGATTAGTTTTACTTTGAAATCTATTTTGTCAGATATTAGAATTGCAACCCCTACTTATTTCTTAGTGCCATTTGCTTGGGATATTCTTTCCATCCTTTCACCTTAAGGTAGTGCCTGTCCTTGAAGGTGAGATGGGTTTCTTGCAGACAGCAAAAAGGTGGATTTTGTTTTTTAATCTATTTGCTTATCCTGTGCCTTTAACCGGTGAGTTCAGTCCATTGATATTTAATGTTACTGAAAGGTGTGTATTAGTTGCCATCATCTGGATTGTTTTTTATGTTTTTTGTCTATTTTTATTGCCCCTGGGGTGCAGTTGTTCCTCTCTCCGTTCTTTGTGTTGCTTCAAGTAGTCTTTGAAGGGCGGTTTTGAGGACATGAATTCTTTCACGCTATTCATGTCGTGGAAGGTTTTTCTTTCCCCTTCAACTATAGTAGACATTTTAGCTGGGTGAAGTATTCTGGGCTGGCATATCTGGCCATTTAGAACTGGAAATATCTTGGTTCAGGCTCTTCTGGCTTTCGTAGTTTGCATTGATAAGTCAGCTGTAATTCTGATGGGCTGTCCTTTATATGTGACTTGTTTTTCTTTTGCTGCTTAAAGTATTCTG
>NW_008352316.1:413633-422979 GCF_000622305.1 Nannospalax galili | reverse complement strand
TTTAACCAGAATTTCTTCTCTTTCCTCTATGCCTATGATATGTAGATTTGGTCTTTTCATGGTGTCCCACATGTCTTGCATGTTCCATTCCTGTGTTTTTTAAATTTTTTCATAATCTTTGCTTGAGTGGTCCAATTCTTCAACTTTACCCTCCAGTGTTGATATTCTGTTTTCCATTTCATTCATTCTAGCATTGAGGCTTTCCCCTGTTGTTTCAGGTTGGCTTGAGTTTTCACTTCCTTTATCATTTCTTCCTGAGTTTTCTTCAGTGTTTCTATCCCTTTTGTGAATTCATTCAGAAGTTTATCCCTATCTTCTTTTAGTTCTTTAATTTGTTTGTGTGTTCTTTAAATTTGTTGAATTCTTTGATCATGTTTATGATTGTTCTTTTAAATTCTGTGTCCTGGGGAGTTCTCCTTTTAGAACACTTCTACAGGACTGATGGAGTTTGGTGGGGACATAGTGTTTTGACTTTCCATTTAATTATTTTTTCACTGTGATTTTGGCATGTGAATTTCTTTTGTTTGTGATTCTGATATGAAAATTAAGTTGACGTTTGCTTCTGTTTGTATTATTGGTGTGCTTTGGTCCTTTTCTTGTTGTTTATGTAAAGGTGGTTGGTTCAGGTTTCAGGTTCTCTCAGGTTTTATTTTGGAGGGAGCAGATGGAGTTAGATCATCTACTCAGGAGCTTGCACAGAAGTCAAGTCAGGTTCCATTCAGGTACACTCGGGCTTTCTTCTAAGGTTTGGACCCCTACTAGTGGGAACTCAGAGCAAAATTTGGGAAGTTCCCTAAGGTGAGGCCGATTTTGTGACTCTCAGGCAGTGTGCCGTGTTTTCAGTCCCTGTGCCTGAGGGTGGCTAGAAAAGGTACTCTCTGGTGGTCTGCTGAGATCTCAGCTACTACACTGATAGAGGTTGGAACAGGCTGTCTGTTAAGGTCTCAGTCTTCTCCTATAGAAGGGCAGAGGTCTGCCCAGGGGCCATGGGAGGGGCTTCATAGTAATCCAGATTAGGAGGTTGGGTACAGAGAGACTTGGGGAAGCTCACCAGCACGTGGAGACAGGATACAGGCACTCTCAGGTGGTGCCCCGAGTTCTCAGCCCCTATGCCAGAGGGAGGCCAGGACAGGCACTCTATGGTGGTCTGATTCAGATCTCAGCTCCTACACTGATGGAGGTCATGAGTTATTTTCTCTTTTTTCTTCGAAATGCAAAAGCCACGCTTGGCATTTGGACAAGGTATTCTTTCAATGATAGTAAAAGTTACCTCTTTGCATGATTTCATTCACTTTGAAAGGATTTTTAAAGAGCCACAAAAACACTTCATTTAGGTACTCAGTGATGCAGCACTTCTGAAGACATAAGCTCTCAGCCCTGCAAAAATGAAAACTAAATGCTGGCCTTTTTTTAAAAAAAAGGGGGGGGGCGGTGCTTGATTTGTTTAATGTTTACTCCTTGTCAAATGAGCACTCTCAGATTTAAAAAATTATTTCCAAAAGACCTCATTATGATACACACACACCACAATGGTCTGTATTATTCTTAACTCTTTTGTTAACGCCAGTAATGATATATCTTGACAATATAGTCTTCATGTTCATAGTCATACATAGACACACAAAAACAGAATAAAGGAAAAGAAAATATTTCTCCCATACTTCACAGAGAATGCCACAGGCTGAGGGAAGAGAGATGCCAGTGCCTAATTGTGACATTTCCTTGCCCTTTTTTCTTCCTAAGAAATCCTGTGCTCTGAATTGAACCCTCTCAAAACTCCTACACTGAAGGCACTCCTCTGTGATCTGTGATTAAACATAGGGCCTATGAAGAGGTTCATAAGATTTAAGTAAGGTCGTAAAAGTGGTATCTTAATCTGGTAGGATCAGTGGCCTTACAAGAAGGGAGAAAGGTATGTGTCTCCACGTGTCCTTGTACATGTAGGAAGCACAGAAAGATGGCAGACATTTGCATTCCTGGAGGAGGCCTTACCAGAAAGAATCATGTGGTTTTTTATCTTAGCACTCCAACTCCCTGATCCATGAGAAAACGTATTCTTCCTGTATAAGCCACCCAGGCTGTGGTAGCCAGCCCTCTCATGCCCCTCAAAAATTGCAGTTCCATAATACAAAACTTGAATTGCCTTGCTCCAGGTACTATTGCTAAATCCATGCAAATGGAGTGATATGTAGGCATACCTGCTGTGGCCTCCTACCCACTCCCAGATCCTCTGTCTTTCTCTAATACTTGCTTGAGCATTGGGTCTTATGTGTTCTATGTTGTTAGGCTATGATGGTTATGTGTATTTTTCCTGTCATTTTAAAAAATATTTTATTATTTATTTTATGTGTATGAATGTATTGCCTGCATGTAAGTAAGTGCACCCATGTCGTGCAATGCCTCGGAGGTCAGAAGGGGGTTTCGGATTCCCCTGGAACTGGAGTTAAGGACGGTTTGCAGCCACCATGTGGGTTCTGGAAATCAAACCCGGGTCCTCTGCAAAAGCAGCCAGTGCTCTTAACCACTGAGCCATCTCTCCAGCCCCTTTTCTGTCATATTTTTACAAAAATGCAGTGTAACAATTGTGTACATCATATTAGATATTGTGAAGTAACCTAGACATAACTTACACAAGATGGATGTAGAGCATATGCAAGCAATAAAGCAACATGCCTTAAGGATCTTGGTATTTTCTAACTTCCTAAGGCATTCTCTTGCAGATATAGAGGGATGACTGTTTTAGTCCAACCTAAGAGAACCTTATAGCACACATCATTGTATCTCTGATAATACTAAAATTTCTATTTTCTGATAACAAATAATGGTTTCTGTCAATTGATATTATTGTTTTCAGCATGGGTTTTCTGTAGAAATCACATTATTATAGGTAATTTCTACTTTAATTTTCAAAATTACCTTTTTAGATTTCAGAATTCATTCAGTTCTGGAAGTGGTGCTTCTGTGAGTACAGCCACCCTAAAATAGGTAACTCAGCAGCATCAGATTGAGTTCTAGGTCCTGAGAGCAAGAGAGCATGCTCTGTGTTAAGGGCAGCTGACGGAAAGGGGACAGGCCTGTTGGTTTTTGTTTTGTTTTTCTAATCTCTGAGCACAGAGCTAGCCCTATACAGGATTAGACAAAGTTTGGGTTCATTTCACCTCTTTTATAGCAATTACCTCTTAGCTTCTAAGTTCCTTTACCACCCTCAGCATCCTCTTAATTGTCCAGTAAGAAAACAATGATTAAATGAACTTACAATGAAACCAGATAATCTGGAACATACTCAGAGCTCTCTGTACCAGGAGAAAAAATACTACTCTCCCCAGTAAATCTCTACCCTGGTGCATTTTTAGATTACATTTTTTAAAAAAATTCAGAAGGGCTTCTGTCCTGCTTCTTAGCGCCTATCTTGCTCTTAATCCCTTTGCATTTCCTGTACTGTTGGCTCAAAGTTCTTGATCTTACACCAATAATTTTTCTAAAAAACAGCATCTAGTGTGCATAAGTAAAAGTACTTAAGTTTTAGAAAGGGCTTGCAATGTTAACTATTATATAAAATGCCTGTTTACCTTGTTCCCAGAATATATAAACCATTTCTTGACTATGGAATTAGTTTGCCGTTCTTTGGTCACGTTTCATTGAACCTTGTTACTATCAGGGGCTTCTGAGTAGGAACCAAAGTAGAGATGATAGGAATAGAAAATTCTGTAGTAAACAGCTATGTTGTTAGCAAATCTTTATTTTAGAGGAGAGGTTTAAACTGTGTCTCAGGTCATGGACCACAGCAGAGATTCCAGAGCCCTTCACCTGCACTTGACTAGGCATCTCTGCTTTCATCAGTCAGACTGTTTGAGAATAAGGATTTGCTTCTAGAAGGCTATGGGTGTGAAGCCCTTTATTTAAGAGGAAATTCAGGGCTGGGAAGATGGCAGAGGACTAGGGTTCAGTTTCCAATACCCACATGGCAGCTCACAGCCATCTATAACTCCAGTTACAGATCCAACACTCTCTTCTGTACTTGGCAGGCACTAAGCATGCACATGGTACACGTACATTCATGAAGGCAGACACTCATGTACATACGCATATATGCACATAAAAAATAACCACTGTATAGTGCGCGCTGGGCTCTCTGCGCGCCCTGGAAGCAGCACGGCGGGTCCACAGGCTTCTCCGCCGTGCGCCTGGAGGAAGGCGGGTCTGGCCCCGGGAGAGCGCGAGGTGGCTGAAGCTGGGATCCGTGCAAGTCGGTAACGGAGGAGTGCGTCCCCCGGAGAGGCTGGGTCGCCGGTAGTAAGACACAAGACTCAAGACTCGGCTTAGCCCGTGTCACAGCTTTTTATTAAGTGTAGCTTCAAGTGATCCAGCTCTCTGCGACCCAGCTCTCTGATATTGAGAGAAAGACTGGGATATTTATACCATAGGGGTAGTGGTAAAAGCTTTGGCTGATAGATACTTTGTGAGGCATTCTATTTGCATATGGAAGTGGATTTCTGCCATGCTGCCAGACTGCTGACTACCTGAAAAATCACACAGGAAAGCATGGTATTCCTAGTGCCAGAGGCCATGTTTATGTTAGAGCATTTGTGGCGGGCACTTCAAAAGGAGTCAGGGAGAATGCCAGGAAGGCACCCTGCTATGAAAGGAGTCTCAGCACATAACTCCGAGCTTCGTGAGCTATCCGGATATGAAGAGACTTCTACTTCACATAACAGAGGCCCCCAACACAACTGGTTGGACAAAAGGTTTCATCTAACTTATGGTTTCAGAGTATCTCAGCCCATCCATCATAGGAGGTAGGTGGTGGAAGTTATGGTGGCAGGAGCATATGGAAGAGTCTCTTCACATTACAGCAGACCAGTAAGCAAGTGACCAGTTAAATTAGTTGCTGTTCTCTTGGCCCTGACAAAAAACAAAACAAAAAACAAACAACAACAACAACAAAAAAAAAAAAACATGACAGAAGCAACATAAAGAGGAAAGACTGATTTTCACTCAAAATTTGATGACAGGGAGTTCGTAGTGGTAAGGAACGTATGGTGACAGGTGGCTCCATAGCAATGGGATGTATGACTGGGCCCCTCACATTTCTGAGGAGCAGGAAGCAGAGCTCTCTGGCCAAGCTAGGACTATAGCACAACCTCCCCAGTGTCAGTCTGGATTGTTAGTTCAGAAACACTTATATTGAGCACATTAGAGCAGTGGAGACTGCTAGCCACCCAGCTTCACCCTTTCTTGCTGTTTCCACTGGTATTTTAATGTCACATTCCTAGGTGTGAATTGAAAACTAAGAACCAACACTTTGAAGAAAATTTCTAATACAAAAGCCTAAAACAGAGACTGAGAGGAGGTTGAAAGTTAAGAAATTATGTGCAGCCACAAAAACCCTAGAGACTAAAGAAATATCCAGCTGCTCCTTGCCAAAAATACATTTTTAAGGTACAAAACAAAAAATACAGTACAGGGACTGAAGGATAAAGTTGAGAAACTGTCCCAAAGAGTTAAGTAGAAAGACAAGGCTGGCAGGATTACTGAGCCAGTAAGGGTGCTTACTACCATTCTTGATAAACTGTTGTCAGTCTCTGGAACCCACACAGTGAAAGGAGAGAAAAGGACAGATACCAAAAACTGT
The DNA here is from genome assembly GCF_000622305.1 of Nannospalax galili. Classification (NCBI taxonomy): domain Eukaryota; kingdom Metazoa; phylum Chordata; class Mammalia; order Rodentia; family Spalacidae; genus Nannospalax; species Nannospalax galili. The sequence continues at coordinate 417,347 of NW_008352316.1, read as the reverse complement.
CCTCTGACCAGGCACACTAGTGCCCATACCATCCCCCAATCACCTTAAAACAAAGACAAAAAAAACAATGAAAAAAAAAAAAGACAAAGAATAGCAATTGAAAAAGTGGTGGCATCTGAATAACAAATTAGAGTCTCCTATAGCGCTGTGGTGGAAATTGACTTTTTATATTCCAGAAGTCTTTCACTTAGGACCTTTCAAGGCCAAAGCACTCCTACACTTACCTCTAAGGATAAATTGTAACCTCCCAATTTAACAAGAAAATTGCAGTTCAGATGACTTGAGGGAGCTAGGTGTGGCAGTGCATTGCTTTGATCCTAGCAGAGGCAGGTGATCTCTGTGAGTTTGAAGCCAGCCTGATTTACATAGGGAGTTCCAGGCTAACTGGGGCTACATAGTGAAACCCTGTCTCAAAAACACAACAACAAAATGGTTTGAGGGTGTGGTCCATTCTCTTTTATCATCTGATTTATCTGAATTAATAGTTAATCCATCTTGTTTTTCTTGAGTTTTGTTCTTCATTTGAATGAAGGACCCTTTCTATAAGGGAGAGTTGAAGCCTCTTATCACCCCTGCCAGCAGAAGCCTAGCACACACAGCCTCAGAGGATCTGTGTGGGCATCACCTGGAGTCAGGCAGTGCTCAGTCACTGGGCCCTTCCCTGCCTCATGGCCCTACCTAGCAGCTTTGTATAGACCTTCATACGTGGTTCATGACTTACAGGGTACTAATCCCTTTTGGCTAAACTTTCTTATTTATTTATTTGTCTTTTACCTGGCTTATAAGAACAAATAAATTCTTGGGTACTTCAGACATGTTGATCACATAAATTGGAATAAATTTAAGATTTTTATTTGCCATCTACAACTTAATACTAGGAAGGTATTATGTGCCTATAGTTAAAAATTTGGCTGTATTATTCTCAGAATGTTATTGTGTGATGATAATTCTCGTTTTCATTGACAGATGAGGTTTACTTATGTTAGTTTTGAAAGGCACAATCAGTATTTTACATGCTTAGACTTGTAAAGTAAATAGCACACTGTAACTCACAGTGAAACTCTTTGAAGAATTGGAAAGAATGATCTCCATCAACTAAGAAATGTTTCCAGCAGCCACCAAAGCCAGTGCAAAATTTCATCACTCAGGGTGCTGGAGACATAGCTTAGTGGTTAATAGCAGTTGCTGCTCTTGCAGAGAACCCATGTTGGGTTCCTAACACCCACATCAAGTGGTTCACAACTACCTATAACTCCAGTTCAAAGGGATCTAACACCCTCTTCTGGCATTTGTCTCTGTTGGGACTTTGTGTGCATGTGATGTACTTATAGACAGTCAGATATACTCACACATAAATACAAATAATTGAAAAAATTTTTTAAGAATTTCATGGCTCAGTCTTGATGCTCAAGATGACATTTGTGAGTTTTTCTCTATCACAAAATTTGTTATTTTCCATTTTTCTAGATAGCTATTGACAAAAGTGCATTCTTTATGACTGTATGGAAAATACCACTTTTTTCCTTTCATTTTTGGGCATTGAACCTTGGGCTTTGTGCATTTTAGGCAAGCACTCCTCCACTGAGTGATACCTCCAACCATCTTTTTACTTTTTTGAAGACAGTTTGTCACCCAGGCTGCTCTCAAACTTGTAGCCATCCTCTCTCAGCTCCTAAGTGACTGAGGTTATAGGCATGTACCACCAAACATGAGGAAAAACACTACCTTGAGCCTAAGAAACCTGTTAATGATACACAGAGTTCATCTTTAGGTTTTCACTGGTTGCAGAATTTGGTATTGCACAACTACACCTTGAACCTCTAAACGTACCTGCCATTTTTCTTTCTTTCTGGTTTGTTGTTTGTCAGTATCACTCACCCTCAGTCCCCACCAGTGAATGCTCTACACTATAAAAATTGTTTTGATGTTACATGATTTATCATCATCTTACTGCAGACCCCTCACTTTCAAATTTCTGTCATTCTCTAGAAAAATAATGACTTCAGCAGATCCTGAACTTCCGGAATAAGAGACAAGTACAGACAGAAAGAGGGCCTATCCACCTGATAAATCTTAAAATAGTTTGTGAGATGTAAACATCCTACATGAGTCACAGAGACATCCACTTGAATTCATTCATATCTGATTTTTTGTTTGGAAAAGGTGTTGGCAGCTCCACAGCCACTGGACTCTCCATTATGTATTAATGATACCATAGATACTGTTGATGTTTACTATACATTTATTAGGTGCCTGTCATAAATTCTCCAACTTAACCCTAAAGGGAATAAAGTTAGGATACTCATTTTATAGAACAGGTTCTTTTTTTTCTGATTTTTCTCCCCAATTTTCATAGAATACAATTTGATGGTATTTAGATCACTTCCCCTATCTGCACCTCCCCTTATTGCCCCCTGCCCAACTTAATACATACACACACACACACACACACACACACACACACACACACACACACATACGCACACGCGCCCCTGCCTATATAGAGTTTTATTTTCTCTCTCACAATTACACACACACACACACACACACACACACACACACACATATGCCCACGCGCACCTGCGTCTATAGAGTTTAATTTTGTCTCTCCAAATGGTCTTCTATGTGGATCCATCTACTGGAATCTAGTTAATGTACCAGGAGTCCCATCCTTGAAAAACATTGTCTCTCACTCCTCTCAGCAGCCATCAGTTGCCCAAAGTTCCTTAGGTTGGGTTGGGATTTCTTACCCATTTTTCCATGTCTGTGCTGGGATTTTGCCTGCTTTGAGCTTGCTTCGGACTTGTGCATATTGTCACCATTGCTATGGGTTCATATGAGTAACTAACTACCCAGTGGTCTGGAAAACTCTGTTTTCTGTAGTCATCTATCACCTTGGGCTCAATGTTTTGACCCCTTCTCCACAATGACACCTGAACCTTAGGAGGCAGAAGTTTGATACAGGTGTCCTATATCCCTATATTCAGGGATAAGCACTCTGTAGCCTCTTGTTCTCTGCACATTGACCAGTTGTGGGTTTCTTTTTTAATCACCATCGACTGCATAAGAAAACTTCTTTAGTGAGTGTTGCAAAATGCTTTAATTTGTTGGTATAACAATAAATCATTAGAAGTCAGTTTAATACAATCACTATTTGGTAGAAAACAGTATTAGGCTCTCCCATATGTTTTGTGACCTGTCTAGCCTCAGGTTTCTAAACATGCTATCAGTGTCAGATATGAGCTCCATCCTATGAAGCAGACCTTAAGTCTAATTAGAGAGTAGTTGGTTATTCCCGTAGTATCTGTGCAGCCACTGTCCAGTGGTCATATCTTGTCAGGCCAGTTGTTGTAGTTAACAGGATTCACAGCTGGGTAAGGTTGATGATTATTTTTTCCTTCTGGTAGCATGCATAGCACCTTCAGCACTGTGAACACTAGCCAATAACAGATGAGGCTCTGAAAGCAGCACCAGCTTGATGTCTCCTTATTCAACAACTCATGTATGTAGTATCTTTAGCAATAGGGTCTTAACTCTTCAGTTCTAATGGGTATAATGGGTAACCAAGAGCAGGGGTGATGACCAGTATTGTTTTAAGCTGATTTGGTCAACAGCTGCTAGATAGGGTGTCCATTCCTGGCATTGAGGGATTTGTTTTGTTTTGTTTTTCTATGATGTCTAGAAGGCATAATATCCCCCTGTTATAGGGTAACT
>NW_008352316.1:378144-413541 GCF_000622305.1 Nannospalax galili | reverse complement strand
ATATACACACACACATTTTATGAAGCTTCTATATTGGTAGGTTTTCATATGGTTTTATCTAAACACCTTCAGTATTATGTCTCCCCATACTACTCCTCTCCCTTGCCCTCCCATTCCCTCCCTCCATTTAACTCTTCCTACTCGAATGATCCTACTTCATACCACCCCTCCCAGGAAGCCTTCTCCCACCCTCTTACCCATGACCATTTATTAGTTTCTTGACCTTTCTGGATTTTCAATAGAAGCACGCATATCTAAGATTTCAAAACTAGTATCCAGATATTAGAAAGAGTATGTGATGTTTGTCTTGGTGTGGATTACCTCACTTGGGATGATTGTTTACTGTTCCATCCATTTACCTGCACATTTCATAATTTCAGTTTTTTTAAGAGCTAAATAATATTTCATTGTGTATATGTGCTATACTTTCATTATCCATTCTTCAGTTTTGACTCCAACACAGTGATAGTGGGTGACTTCAGTATCCTACTGTCACCCATAGACAGTTCAACTAGACAAAAACTAAACAGGAACCCTGGAGTTAAATGATACCATAATTCAAATGGACCTACAGACTTCTACAGAACATCCCACAGAAACCCCAAAGAATACGCTTTCCTCTCAGCAGCCTATAGAACTTTCTCCAAAATTGACCATGTATTGGGACACAGAGCAAGTCTTAACAAGTTTAAAAAAAAAAAAGTGGGGAAAAGTACATAAATTCAGGAAAAAACAGCACATTACTAAATGAAAATTGGAGCATGGGAGAAATCAAGAAGGAAATTAATTATGTCTTAGAATTGAATGAAAATGAAAACACAGCATACCAAAACCTTTGGGACACAGTGAGGGTAGTCCTAAGAGAAAAATTTATAGCGTTAAGTGTCTACACCACAATATTAGAAACATCTCATATAAATAACAGTGCCTAAAAACAAATAGGTAGTAAGAGATTAAATCAAGGCTGAAGTTAATGAAATAGAAATGAAGAAAATAATGCAAAGAGTCAATGAAATGAAGAGTTGGTTGTTTGAAAAGATTGACAAACCTAAATTAACAAAAGAAAGAGGTGACCCAAATTTAGAAACTCAGAGATGAAAAGAGAAACATAACAGACCCGGAAGAAATCCAGAAAATCGTAAGGACATACTTTAAGAATCTATATTCCACTAAAATAAAAAATATAAAAGAAATGGCTAAATTTCTGGATATGTACAGTCTACCAAAATGTCATAATTTAAATAGATCTAAAACAACCCATGAGATAGATACAGTAATTCAAAATCTCCCAACTAAAAAGAGCCCAGGACTGGATGGATACAACACAGGGTTATGATGTTGTTTCACCAAAGAAGACCACTCAGACACACACAAAAAAAAAAAAAAAAAAAAAAAAAAAAAAAAAAGCCAGAAAAAACAGCCTTTCATATGTTTTTAGCTGGCCAGCTACTACACTGGACAATCCATTCCCAAGTGCAGTCTGGCACCGTCTCTAGAGCTTTTATGCAGAAAAACTACATCCCAGAGTAAAAAGTTTTAAGTTCCCAAGGTTAGGGATGGAAAGCCCCTCTAACAATTTCTATTCTGTAAAGCAATAATTACTATTCTGCAAAAGCAAGCCAAGCATTACCTACAGAAGCCATAAATCTGTTGTTAGTGGGGGTAGCTAGGTGCACGCTGACATGTTCTCAAGCCCACACCTTAGTGCAACTGGGTCAAACCTCTTTTTAAAAAAAAAAAAAAAAAGAAAACTACTTGTAACCTGGTATAGCTATTGGTCAGTCTTGAAGTGCCTCATCACTTCAGAATTTTACCAAACCTTTAAAGAACTAATACCAGTACTCCTCAAATCATTCCATAATAAAAAATGAAGGAACACTCCCAAATTTCTTCAATGAAGCTAGCATTACCAAAACCAGACCAAGACTCAAAAAACAGTGTAGACCAGTCTCTGATGAATATAGATGCAAACGTACTCAATAAAATACAAGCTGAATGAAAGAACACATCAAAAACATTATCTACCATGATCAAGTTGGCTTAATCCTAGAGATACAAAGATTGGTCAACATACATAAATCAATGAATGTAGTGCACTACATAAACATACTCAGGGACAGAAACCACATGATCATCTCCTTAGATGCAGAAAAGGCCTCTGGCAAAATCCAACATCTATTCATGATAAAAGTTATGGAGAACAGGCAACATTTCTCAATATAATAAAGGTAATATACCATAAGTTCACAGACAACATTGTACTAAATGGAGAAGAGCTGAAACCATTCCCATTAAAATCAAGAACAAGACAAAGATGTCCATTCTCTCCATTCCTGTTCAGTATAGTACTTAAGGTCTTAGCTAAAGCAGTAAGATAAGCGAAAGAGATAATGGACATACAAATTGGAAAGGAAGAAGTCAGAGTATCCTTATTTGCAGACATTATGATTGTATACATAAATTACCCTAAAGACTCCCACAAAACTCCTAGAACTGATAAACACATTGAGCAAAGTAGCAGTATATAAAATTACCACCCAAAAGTCAATAGCCTTCCTGTAAAACAACAATAAACATACCAAGAAAGAAATCTGGGAAACAGTCTTGTTCATGATAGCTTCAAAATACATAAATATTTTGGGGTGTTTGTTGTTGTTGGATTTTTTGTTTTTGCTTTGACAAAGTCTCCCTAGTCCCAAGAAAGTCAGTATGTGGACCATACTGGCCTCAATCTCACAGTGATCCACCTGCCTCTGCCTCCCAAGGGCTGGGATTAAAGGCATGTACCCCCATGCCTAGCCTCATAAAATATCTTAGAATAAATCTAACTAAGGAAGTGTCAGACTTCTACAATAAAACCTCTTAAGACAGTGACTAAAGAAATTGAAGATCACAGAAGATGGAAAGCCCTCTCATCCCCATGGATTAGTAGAATTAATATTGTGGAAATGACCATCCTACTAAAAGCAGTCTTCAAATTCAGTGCAATGCCCATTAAAATTTCAATACAATTCTTCACAGAAATTGAAAAACTAATCTCAAATTTCATGTGGAAACACACACACACACACACACACACACACACACACACACACCAAAATAAATAAATAAATAAATAAGATAATCAAAATAATCCAGAACAGTGAAAGTACTCCTGAAGATATTGCCAACCCTGATCTCAAATTATACTACAGAGCTATAGTAATGAAAAAAAACAAAAACAAAAAAAAAACAAAAAACAGCATTGTACTGTCATAAAAACAGGCACATGGGGAAGGGTGCTGGAGAAATGGCTCAGTCGTGAAAAGCACTGACTGCTCTTGCAGAGGACACAGGTTTGATTCCCAGCACCTACATGGTTGCTAACAACCATCCATAACTCCAGTTCCAGGGATCAGACACCTTCTTCCAACATCCACAGGCATTGCATTACATGGGTGCACTTACACACATGCAGGCAATACATTCATACACATAGGAAATAAAAATAAAATAAATAAAATATTTTTTTAAAAAAAGACACATCAGTCAGTGGAATAGAACTGAGGACCTAGATTTAAATCCACACATTTACAACCACCTGATTTTTGACAAAGAAACCAAAAATATGCACTGGAGAAATGACAGCATGTTCAGCCAATGGTAAGGGTAAGGGCCTATAGAAGAATGAAAGTAGATCCCTCTGTGTCACCATGCACAAAACTGAATTCAAGATGGATCAAGGACCTCAACATAAGACCTGATACCCTGAATCAGATAGAGCAGAAAGTAGGGAATTCATTGGAACTTCTAGACACTGGAAAGAACTTTCTGAACAGGACTTTTGTAACACAGTCATGAAGTCCAACAACTGACAAATGGGTCCACATGAAACTAAAAAACTTCTGTACATCAAAGGACATCATTTGAGTGAAGAGGCAACCTACAGAATGGGAAAAAAATCTTTGCCAGCTATAACTCTTGACAGAGGGTTAGTATCTAGAATATACAAAGAACTCAAAAAACTAAACATCCATAAAACAAGCAATCCAATTAAAAAGTGACGCAAGGAGCTGAACAGGGAGTTCTCTAAAGATGAAACACTAATGGCTGAGAAATACTTTTTAAAAAATGTACAACATCTTTACTCATCAGGGAAATGCAGATTAAAACCACTTTGAGATTTCATCTTACCCCATTTAGAATGGCTGAGATCAAGAAACAAACACAACAGCAAATGCTTGTTAGAATGTGCAGAAAGGTGAACTCATATATTCACTGCTTGTGATAATGCAAAGTGATACAGCCACTATGGGAAATCACTGTGAAAATTCTCTACAAGCTCATAATTGATCTACCATATGACCCAGCCGTACCACTTTTGGGCATATAACCAAAAGACTGTACACCTTATTACAGAAATACCTATTCATCCATGTTTGTTGCTGCCCATTTCATAATAGCCAGAAATTAACTTTCTAAAGGTCCCATAGTTAATAACAAATATTTGCAGCTACGATATAATCCTAGGTCTAATTCCAAGCCTGTTCCTTTAAGGCCTAATTTTCTTAGAAGGCCATTCTGTTTTCAGAATGGTTTTGTCTTCCAAAGACAATGGTACTAACAATAAAATCATTCCTTCAACACCTTGAAGATCAAACCAAACTCTCAATTCATATGAGATTTAGAAAAAGATTATACCTTTATAGATAGGGTTTCTAGAATACTAATTTTAAGTTCCTATCTGAGCAAGAAAGAAATTATTGTGAGACAGACCATATCTAATTGATTTGATGTGTAGTTTCTTTTTCTTGAACTCACAAATTAGGCAAACTTACCTTTCTGTTCTTCGGTGCATGAAATATTTTCTCTAGTCATGATGGTTAATCTTCATTTATCAACTTGACAGAGTTTGGAATCACCTAAGAGACACCTATGTGGATGTATGAGAATGTGTCCAGAGACATTTAACTGAGGAGGGAAAACCAACTCTGAATGTAGATGGCACCATTCCATGGGTTGGGGGGCCACACTGAGTAAAAAGGAGGAAACAAGCTAAGTACCAGCTTTCATCTCTCTGCTGGTTGATTGTGGACCCAATATGACCAGGCACCTCATACTCCTGCCACCATAGTTTGAGCTGCACTTGCAACTACACAGTTACCTTCCACAATGGATTATATCCCCTCTTAAACTGATCCTTCCTTTCTTAAGTTGTGTTTGGTCAGAGCAACAAGAAAAGTAATTGATGAGCTGTTATTCTTAAAGTAGCCATAATGTTCTCCCCACATTTGTTTTCCAGGTCCATTCTCCTGGTGATTTTCATTTGTTCTATGATCTACAGTGATCCCATGTAGCCTATGGCCTTGGAAGATGTTGTAGCCTAGATGAAATTATAAATTTAACTATCACCAGTATAGTTTGTGTGTAATAGGAAAGAAAAGAAATAGAAGAAAATGAAATAACAAAAGGAACATTTAAGGGGAAGAAAAGAGAAAAGGAAAGGGATGGAATTTAAATTGTCAGTTATCTAGCTAGAGCAAGAACAGACTGGTAGAGAATATACTCATAATATCTGGCAGTAGGCCCATGGTATTTAAGACTCACTTCCTCTACTGACAGTTAATTTACCCGTGATAATTGCCATAAATCCCTACCATGAGCATGATCTGTGCTTAGTAACCCAGATTTTTCTGTACAGCCCTCTCCAGTCCTCTAACATACACATCTCCTCCTTCTGCACCTCTTCTTCCTCTTCTTCTACTTTCTTACTGCCTCCTTCCTCCCATTGGTCTAGTAGCAGTCTTGGTTTTCTTTTCAGTTAAATCTTATACATGAAGGTAGAAACATCCCTTTTTTGGAAACTAAAACTTTAAGATAGAAAATACTTTCCATTCAGAAGCAAAAATTCTGAGCTTGGGTCTTCAGATGTAATCTATCTTTAGACCTATATTTCTGTGCCCTTATAAGTATATATATACTTATAAGGATATACTCTGGGGGCTAGTCATTTAGCTCAGTTGGTAGAGTGCTTGCCTACCCTGCACCAGGCCCTGGACTCAATCTCCACTACCACATAAACCAGGAAGTGGAGGCAGGAGGATCAGAAGTTCAAGGTCATCCTCTACTACATAGGAAGTTCAAGGCCAGCCTGGGCTGCATAAAACTGTCTTTAAAATTAAAAAGGCTTATCCATTGAGACAGAAAGAATATACTGTGATTGTAGGAGTGTACACAGTTGATATCAAGCCATTGCTTTACTTAGCTTGAAATGATGTTACAGAACATGAGTGTTATTCTAAGACTATGTCAGCCATGTATTTTGCATTCAGAGACTCAGCATAGAGAGGATGTGTGAGAGCTGTAACTATCAGGCAGTAAAATTGAAATCCAAAGTCATATAGGTTTTTTTTTTTAAGAGTAAAACTTACCATGTCCTTCATGATGGAAAAGGCTCTAAGGGACCAACATTGGGGGCTTAAAGTTAGCATTTATTGCTAGTGCTAACAACTGAGTACATTGCCACAATAGAGCCCAGGATTACTTTCCATGGTGTGCTTTCCTGCTCCCATTCCTGTTGAAAAATCCCTTTCTCTTAGTTACTTTTCTCATTACTCTGACAAAGAAACTTAAGTGTTTATTTTGGCTCAAAGTTTGAGAAGCAGGAAGTAGCTCATTATATCTGCAGTCAGCAAACAGAGAGCAATGCATGCTGGTGCTCAGCTCACTTCCTCCTTTTTATTCAATCACTTTATTCAGAATGCAGTAACTCCTGTGGTGGCATAGCACATAACAAGTACCATATGATAACTTAATTTTCCCAAAATACTATCTGATAACAAGAATATTTAATACAAATTGAGTGTTTACACTGTGGGGCCCAGGCTTTTCTTCTTTTGTCCATTTTGCCATGCCGGGTATTGAACCCAGGGCCTTGCTCATGCTAGTCAAGTGCTCTACTGCTAGCTGCAGTCCCAGCCACTATGTGTATGACTATAGAGATGAATCTATTTCTCTACCTCTGAAAGAGCCTTGACCTTTTGACTTGCTTTGACCAATAGCAGCATAGCAGAATCTCCTAAATTACTGTGTAAAATGAGAAAAGTAATTGACACAAGAAGGAAATCTGAGAGCAGGAAAATGTAAAACAGAACAATTAGGGAGAGAGGTCTCTAGAAGTTGTGAGATAAAGCCTGTTACACATATGCAGCTGAAAGGTTCAGGTCTGTTGCTAAGCAGTATGCACACAATTCATGTCTTCACTAAAAGCTGTTCCAGTGGAACAGTGAGGAAGAATCTGGATTGTAGAGAACTGAAGTGAATACAGAGGTATTTATTCAAGAACTTTAAGTGAATGGGATAGAAAGATGGTTCAGTTAGTAAAGTGCTGCTACACAAGCATAAGGACCTGAGGTCAGGTGCCTAGTTTTAAAGCTGCTGTTATAAAACTGTGTTTTAAAAAGAAGGAAAGATTAGATTAGTAGCTACAGGGATAGTGGGAGCAGAAGAGACTTTGTTTACAGGTTGTTCAGGAGGAGAACATAGAATGAAATACACCCAAGAGGGAAAGGGTAACTGAAGATCGCAGAGAATTGGGCTGGTTGTCACAAAGAAGGGTTTGCTTTCATCTGAAAGAAGGAGACTCTGTTCTTTCATATTAAGAAAGAAGGATGATGATAAATGTAGATTTTGTGGGTTGGAGAATAGAAAGTTGAAAAGGATGATGGCTAGAGTTACTTCAGCTTGAAAGTCTATTCCATAGAGTACTGAGTCCACATGTAGTGACCTGCCTCAAGATTCTTTTGTACAATACATGAAGAGTCTGATTCCTCTCTTTAGTAGTTAGGAATCAAAATTTTTAAAATGTAAACATACTGAGTTTGAGGTGCCTGTGAATCATTTTAGTAGAGGTGATTTCCAGAAGTATGTGTCTGTGTGGCAGTGTGTGTTTGTATATGTGTGTGTATACCTGTGTATGTCTGTGTGTGTATTTGTACCCATGTGTCTGTGTTGTGTCTGTGTGTCTATGTATGTGTGTGTGTCTGTCTATTTATGTGTCTATATATTGGGGAAGGTCTGAGGACTGCTGTCATAGCCTTACATGCTAGACAAGCACTCTACTGAACTTACGTCTCTGGCTGTCCAGACATTTTGTTTTAATTTCTTCCCATTCCTTTGAAAATATCCAACGTATAAAGTTCTAATCTTTATAGATTTATTACATGAAAAGGAAGGACAAGCTCAATGTATGTTGGTGGTGGTATACTGGTGGGGCTTTTATGTAAATTAATAGTTTTTCTCTACAGTTAATTAGGATTGAATATACTAAAGTGACAGGTAACCCCATAATGCTCTGACTTTATGTAATTACTGGTTAGCTTAGAACCTGTTGTATTGGAAGCCTTGTTTATGTAATGCTTGTTTATGAATTGATGCTTCTATTTCAGCTTTTTATTATTTTCTGACCTGTTTTGCAATCTAGTCTTTATCTTACAATGAATTAATCTGTATAGTATGTTGTAATTCCATGTAGTCTTAAAAGCTTTTCTTGAATATTTTAATACTTGACCTACAAGATCTGAGAACCATTTTTACTTTCCAAACTAATGTCTTTATAGTACACTGGTAAAGCTTCAGAATCTTCAAAGTAAATCGATGATTCCAAAGAAGACTTGGGACTGTAGTTTGATAGAGTGCTTGCCTAGCATGTAGGAAGCCCTAGTTCCATCCCCAACACCATATAAGCCTGGTATCGTGACTCACCTACCTCCCAGGATTGGGGAGGTAAAAGCAGGAGGATCATGAGTTAAAGATCATCCTTGGCAACATAGCAAATTTGAGGGCAGTCTGAAACACACGAGACCCTGTCTCAAAAGAAGAGAGAGAAAAGAATGACAAAGGTTAATAGCCTTGCCCATACTTTGTACTTCATAAATGTTGTATGATGAAAGATGGAATACATGTGATTTTGTTTTTGTGAAAATTTTTCAATTAAAAACTCTTAATTTCCTTTAGGAAGAAGTTCTGCATGTTGTTTTTAGAATATTTGCAACCATTTCTGTTAGTTTTCTGTTACTGACAAACACCTGAGATAATCAACTTCTAAAGAAAAGATGTGGGTTCACAGTTTGGAAGCTTGAATACATTTGGCCCCTTTGCTTTGGGACCTGTAGTGAGGCACATATAAGAGAGGAAGGAGAAGGGAAGAGGCAGAGGTTTACTCCTCATTTTAAGGGCACACCCTCATTTACTTTAACATCTCCCACTTGCCTAACCTGGTAAGCATGATACTGCCTCTTAGTAGTGCTACCTGGGGACCACACCTCTGACCCATGAGCCTATGTTGGACATGTGAGATCCACTTACAGCACCATTAAATTTTAACTCTAAAATGGTTTTGGGGGGGAGTTTTGTTTTGTTTTGAATGTTTGTGTTTTTCATACAGAACATCTCAATCCATCTTAATCATTATTATACCCCTTCCCCAGAGGTACCCTTCCATAGTCACCCCACCAGAATTCCTAATTCTGTCATTTGTCTTGAGGCCTATCATGTCAAGTTAGTATCCTCAGAAGTCGCTCAGTGCAAGTTCATCTCCTGAGGTCTGCTCAGCCTATCTGGAGTCTCTCGCTTTAGGAAGATCAGCTCCTCCTCACCCAGCAATAACCAGTTGCCAATATTTCTTCAGCTAAGATTGGGATCAGCTGTCCATTTCCCAGTTCTATGCTGGGTTTTTGTCTGCTTTAGTTTGCATGGGTCCTGTGCATGCTGACACCATTGCTGTAAGTTCATATGAGCATGGTCTCGGGAGCTTGTAGGACTATTTCCATATGGTCATGCACCTCCTCCCTGGCTCTTACAATCATTCTGCCCCCTCTTCCACTATGGTCCCTGAGCCCTGGGAGGGTGCAGTTTAATATAAGAGTCCTGACCAAGGATCAGTATTCTGCAGACTCTTAGTCTCTACACTTCTGGCCATGTGTCACCTTTTGTGTTCTTGGCCCTCTGTTGCATGAGGGAGCTTCATTAATGAGAATTGATATATTCATTAGTGTCTTTACCCCTTGTTCTATATTCTGTGAACCTTAGTTTAGAGGTTGCATTGTAGATATACCATTTAAAATTGGGAATTTCACAGACAGTGTCTGTGTGTGACCAGTTGTGGCACTCTATAAAAGTCTCCATCTGGTGCAAAAGAAGCTTCTTTGATAAGTGGTGCCAGGAATATTTGTTTCTAAATATAACGATACATATTTTTCTGGGCTGTGACAGTTTACAGGTTTTCTTTAAGATCCATGACCTTTCCAACCATGTGTATTTGACTATATTTACAGTACTACACATGAGTTTCCTCCCGTTGAGTGGGCTTTTAGTCCAATTAGCTGTTGATTGCCCTCCGAGATAAAAGTGCCACTACTGCACCAATGTTGTATGCTGTGCAGGTCGTTGATGTGGTATTTGGTCTTGAAACTGTTGTTAGACTATCAATTGATGTTCTCCCTTAGCACCTTGCATAGTACTTTTCAAGGCTACAATAGCTAGCCTTCAGGGAAGTGGCTTCCAGGTCACTTCCAGTTCCGTTGTTCCAAATCCTTTGTCCAATGTATGTTCTGTCTTCAGCAGTACAGTCTTACCTTCAAGTTCTAGGAGGCAGTCAAGGCCTGTGACAATAGCCTGTGTAATTTTGAGAGTCTCTTGGACCACCCTGGCCAACAACCCAAAGGAAGGATTCTCTTGTCTGACACTTTTTCTTGTTATGTAGCCTTTAGCTATACACATGGACTCATTTAGAGATACTGTATGTATAATTTGTCATTAGGTTGTTTGACTACTATCATTTCCTCTGTTTTTTTATGCCTGCTAGGCATTATTTATCTCACCCCCCCATCTAACCCTTGCACCATGACTTCCCCATTTAAAATGTCCCTTTATCCCCATTTCTCCCTTGATAATACCAGTCTCCTATGGTCCCAACTCTCTTTATCCCACTTCTCTTTCCCTTTATCCTCAAAGTTCCTTGTAAAACCCTCCCCACTCCCATTTAAATAACCCCCATTTTATCCATTTCTCTCTTAGTAATACCTATATCCTACCTTTCTTCTCTCTCAGATTCTTTCTTTCCCTTTACTTCCCTGGTTCCTTTTCATTACCTCAGTCCCCACAGTTACATCAGGATACATATCCACATAAAAGGATTTGATGCTAGGATTGACATATGAGTGACATATGTCATTTGTTTTTTTGTTGTTGTGGGTTTTTTTTTTTTTTTGAGTCTGTGTTACCTCACTTAGTATAACAGTTTTCTGTTCCCTGCATTTACCTGCAAATTGCATGATTTCATCTATCTTTACTGCTGAATATAAGTCCGTTGTGTACAAGTATATTGCCTGTGTGTATGTAAGTGCACCCATGTGGTACAGTGCCCACGGAGGTCAGAAGAGGACATCAGATCCCCTGGAACTGGAGAACTGCTTAGACAGTTTACCAAAACAAATTATCATAGAGGCCAAGGGGATAGCTCAATGAGTAAAATACTTGCTATGCAAACATGAGGCCCTGAGTTCATCTCACCAGCATGTAAAACCCAGGTACAGTCAGGCCCCTCCAACCCGAATGCTGAGAAGGCAGAGATTTGCCAGTCCTTGCAAATGATTGGCCAGCCAATCTAGCTGGTTGGTGAGCTCCAATTTCAGTGAGAAAGCCTGTCTCAAAAGACTACCAAGGTCAACCTCTGGCCTGTACACACACACCAGGCACACATGTGCATGCTTACATGCACACACCCACACGTATACACATATACACTACACACATATAAGAAAACAGTATTTATAAAGAAGTTGATGATTTTGTATTAAGCCACTTTCATAGCTACTTGTGGCTCCATGTGGCACATGGCCACAGTTGAACACACCAGTGTGGCTGATCATATCAGTGCATGACACCTCAGGAGCTTAGAGGGCTGCAAAGAACATAGTTTGAAAACTACTCCAGTCATGTCAAGCTGCTTTTGAGACCCTTGAAGACAACCCATCCTCTGCTACTTCTGTGCCTTCACAACAACAAACTTCAATAGAGTAAACACCACCACCCATACATCATCCATGGTCCTTTGTACCGCATTCCCTAAAGATCTTGTTGATGTTTTGAACTCTCATTGATGGCTTATTTACCTCATCCATGCCCCCGGAGCAGTCTGCTAAAGTTCCTACAGTTAGGCAGGTATGGATTCAAACCTGGAGCTACCACTTAGCTTTTGTATGATGTTGAGCAGTTTACCCAAATGCTTTAAAATTGGGTTGGTATGTTTTTCATTTATAAATTTCATTTTTAACTGGAAAGGTGGCTTCCTACCCCTTGAATTATTTGGTAGGTAGATAAAAGCCTAGAGCCCTTAGGACTCAATCCTGCCTGCTATACTGCTGCTGTTACAAATCCTGTTATCTGAGCTGGAGAAATGACTCAGCAGTTAAGAGTACTAGAGAGGCCCTGGGTTTAATTCCCAGCACTCACATGGTGGCCGACACCTGTCTGGAACTCCAATTAATTGCCCCCTTCTGACACAACACAGGTGCACTTACACACATGCAGGCAATACATGCATTCATAGCATTCTTTTGTTTTTTGTTTTTAGGGGGTTTTTTTGTTTGTTTTTTGTTTGTTTGTTTTGGTCTTTTTGAGACAGGGTCTCCCTGTAATCCCAGCTGTCTGGGAACTCACTATATAGACCAAGCTGGCCTTGAACTCACAAAGATCTGCCTGCCTCTGCCTCCCAAGTGCTTTACAGCATTCTTATGATTCAAAGATGTTAAGTTTATAGCTGTGTGTTCATATTTTTTAAATTATTTATTTAATGATCACATGATTAGAAGAAGCATTTCATTACAACATTAACATATTCAATAACAATTTCCAGAGCAAAGATGCATCGGATACATCTCTTTCAAAAGTGGCTGTAAAATTTTAGGTTCACCGTTGAATTAATACAGTTATACAATATTGAACTTAGTATAAACCCTACAAGACATAAAATTGAATGAGGTTTTAACCTTTAAAAAAGATCTTCATTTCATTTTAAAATACACTGTTTCATATAGAAAAAGTCATTTTTAATGCTACTAACACTTAGATGTTTGCACATACGTCTCTAATCTCTATGTATCTGATTATTACTAATCACAGTTGGTTACACTCAGATCCTTGGTACCTGAGGACATCGATACAAAGTCATCAGGTAGATATGATTGAAAATGATTTCCATATCTATTAATTAACACAAAGCAAATTTTTATGCTTCTTCCTCAAATATAACTCATTTTTTAATTTACTGATTTTTTGTGTGTATTTCATTCAGAAGTCTTTTTGAGACAGGATCTTCCTGTAGCCCCAGCTGTCCTGGAACTCACTTTGTGCACCAGGCTGGCCTTGAACTCACAGAGATCCGCCTGCCTCTGTATCCCAAGTGCTGGGATTAAAGGAGTGCACCACCACACCCAGCTATAACTCACTTTTTTTATTTATTGATTTGTGTGTGTGTGTGTGTGTGTGTGTGTGTGTGTATGTGTGTCTATTTCATACAGAACATCCCAAACAGTCTTATTCATCTATGTAACCACATCCCAAATGGCACCCTTCCACAGCCCCCCCCCACTTCCTCCACACTGGAGCTCATATACTTTGTCATCCCTGTTACTGTCCACTGTGTTGTCAGTGCTCCAGCTGTTATGTCTGGATACATAGTCACTTATAAGGACTTGGTGCTAGGCTCCACATATGAGGGAGAACATCCGTATTTTTATACTAAGTGAAGTGTTACTTCACTTAGTATAACGATTTCTAGTTCCATCCATTTACCTGCAAATTTCATGATTTCATCTTTCTTTACTGCTGAGTAAAACTCCATTGTATAAATGAACCACGTTTTCATTATCCACTCTTCAATTGAGGGACAATTAGATTGCGTCCATCTCTTAGCTGTTGTGAAAAGAGCAGCAACAAACATGGATATACAAGTGTCTCTGCAATAGGATGAGTTCTTTGGGTATATGCCAAGGAGTGGTGTAACTGGGTCAAATGGTAGGTTCATTTTTAGTTTTTTAAGAGTTCTCCACACTGCTTTCTATAGGGGTTGAAGAAGTTGCCATCCCACCAGCAATGGATGAGCGTTCCCCTTTCCACACATCCTCTCCAACGTTTAGTATCATTTGTTCCCTTGATCTTAGCCAGTCTGACTGGGGTAAGATGAAATCTTAAAGTGGTTTTAATTTGCATTTCCCTAATTACTAATGGTGGTGAACACCTTTTAAGATTCTTCTTAGCCATCTTTATTTCTTCTTTTGGGAACTCTCTGTTCAGCTCCTTAGCCCATCTTTTAATTGGGTTACTTCCTTTCTTGATTCTTTTTTTTTTTAGTTCGTTATATATTCTGGATGTTAAACCTCTGTCAGATGTATTGCTGGTGAAGATTTCTCCCATTCCATGGAGTTTTCTGTTTGTTTCCTTGGTTGTCTCCTTTGATGTACAGAAGCTTTTTAGTTTAATGAGGTCCCACTTGTTAATTCTTGCCCTTGTTTCCTGGGCTATTGGTGTCCGAAAGTCCTTTCCTACACCTATATCTTGTAGGTTTTTCCCAACTTTTTCTTCTAAGAGTTGCTTCACATTGAGGTCTTTGATCCATTTGGAGTTGACTTTTATGCAAGCCAAAAGGTAAGGCTCTAGTTTCATTCTTCTACTGGTGGAGATCCAGTTTTGCCCTCACCATTTGCTGAACATGCTGTCTTTCCTCCAGTGAATGTTCTTGGCCCCTTTGTCAAATATCAGGTGGCTGAAATTGAATGTACTCATATTTGGGTCTTTACTTTTGTTCCATTGATCAATGGGTCAATTTTTGTGCCAGTACCACGTTGTTTTTATGACTATAGCTCTGAAATACAGTTTAAAATCTGGCATAGTAATCCCCCCAGTATTGCTCTTAGTGCTCATGGTTGCTTTGGCTATCCAAGGTCTTTTATACTTCCATATGAATATTATGATGTTTTTTTCCAATTCTGTGAAGAATGTCATGGGGATTTTTATTGTTGTTTGCATGTGTATGTGTGTATTACTATACCACTGTGATGACATGGCAGGTATTTTCTGGGTGGGAAATATCCTTGAGAGGACTGGAGCCAGGTATTCTCTGGGTATCTGCTACCTTGTGTTGTCCATGGACTGCTTTGTCTCACAGGTAGCTCTGGTGACATGATTTCAAAGTAAAGTACTCCAAAGGTGCCATTCTGGTATTTATTTCAGACCATCATGGGATCATTTTGCCACTGTTAATGCATTGCCTTGCCTTTTTCCAGGGTACTTTCCTTACTTGTTCCAGCCTTTCTTGTGATTGTTTAGACTTAACAAGCATTGGTTAACCCCAAATTTAACATAACTTCATAACTTACATGTGAACATTTGTGTATTGGAGGGTTGAAATTCCACAAATATTACCACAATGCATAGTCATCAGAGTTTTAAAAATACTTTGTTTTATCATGTAAAATCTTGTTTTATGACAGAATTCTTTGTTAAAGGCACAGCTATACTGGTTGCTGCCAGAATGATGGGATCTAACAGTCCAGTTAGTTTTGAAAGATTCGTAACACCAGGCCTTGAAATTACTTACCATCTATCTAATAACAGTGTTTAAATTATACCACATCTTGAGAGTTCACACATATCCATCCACCAATGAGTATATATGTATGTGTGCATGCATATGAATGTCGATATGCTTATTTCAGAGAAGCAGACCTATGAAATAATTCAGAATTTCTGCTTGATTTCACATTCAGTTGTAATTATAAAATTGTACTGAAAACATGTTGAATATGCTGGATCAGAGGTGACTTACCTGTGTTTTTTCCAGCTGGACTCAAGCAGGCTACAATGGAATCATGTCACCCAAATGTAGCTTCTCTGAAGTTGACTAATTGGGAATTATAGCTCCAAGTGGAAATTCTTGCTACTTGCTTCCTTTTTCTCCTCACAACTATATGTCTGCTTTTATGTCTATGTTTTATCATTTTATATTGAATAAAATTGCAAAATAGTTTCCATTGTATCATAATCCCTTTGTTTCCAGTTAATTTACATTTCTGTTTTTAAAGAATCTGCTCAGAAGTTTCTACTGACCTCTTTCCAATGATGTATATATATATATTTTTTTTTTTGATGGCTAGAAATCTAAAGGTTCACCTAGTTACTAAATACATACACTGAAATTTATTCACTCTTTGTATCTTTAGATTTTAAAAACTAGATAAACAATATGTCCAAAAATTCATACTACACTCACCAGATACACCGCTGCTACATGTCCCATCTGGGACCATCATAGGATCATCTTGCCACTGTTAATGCATTGCCTTACCTTTTTCCAGGGCACTTTCCTTACTTGTTTTAGCCTTCCTTGTGATTCTTTAGGCTTAAGAAGCATTTTTAGACTTCTTGGCTTTTCAGCGTTGAGCTTAACACATATTCTCAGTAGAATCCTTGCAAAGGAGTTTCAGTAATAGCAGTCAGGAAAGAATGTTTAGGTTTGATAGTCCATTAAGTAATGGACTTAATAATCAGAACAGGGCAGTATTTGAATCTTTTGGTTAAACCTTTCATTATGTAAGTCATCTTCATTCCCTGTCTTGGACAAAGAGCAGTAATAGAAATGCCCCATGGAGCTTGTAGATTTGTTACCTTTTACGTTACTCACATGTGTGATTTTTTTTTTTTTTTTTTTGCTAAAAGTAAGACCTGGATTTAACCATTAACTTTCTAATCAGTGAAAATGAGACTTCCTTTTTTTCCTTTTTCAGTGGTCATGTAGAAAATAGAATTCAAAGTATATTTGACTTCTTTTACAGCGGCCCATACATTTCTAAATGTTCAGTGTGTCGTATTACTATCTGCAAAACCTGCATATGTGTAACTTCTCTTGGAGTTAACTGTAATTATGTGTGCCACTTGTAAATTCTAATTTCATCTTGGGCATTGGGATTTACATTTCCTTTACTATTGTGCACACATCTGCAGGCCTGCTCTTGGAGGGTGGAGACAGGCAGATCCCTGGAGCTCATTGGTAAAACAGCCTAGGTGAATTGACAAGCTCCAGGTTTCATGTGAGAATCTGTCTCCAAAAAATATGGTATAGCTATGAGATGAGACCACTGATGTCAACCTCTGGCCTCCACAAGCACAAACCCACATGTACACATACGTACACCATTCACACAAAGAAATTTCAATATAGATTTTAAACACAAGTGTTAAGAGAAAGAGGTGTTCTGAAAGAAAGTAAGACACACCCCAGGGAATGGTATGAGCTTCTCAAAGAAGAATACTATTTCATTGTCTTTTCAATAGTCATAGGTAGGATTTTGGTAATTTTTGAAGTTGGTATCTTCAGAGAGTTCCTGAGGAATGTAAATGAGGTCACAGGGTGGCTACTGAGGGGCACCTGACAGGATTACAATTACGAGGGTAAAAGTTTAGATCATGAGGATGGAAGGAGTTAGGGTGTCCTTGCTATAAGCAAAACTCATAGCCTTGTTTGAGAGTCCCAGAAAATGTCTAAGAAAGGAATAAGACCTTGAAGGTCATACAGGCTTAGGCTTTAAGTATGGTTCATTGCTATAGTTGTATATGAAAGGAGTGTTGTCTTTATGTGGGCAGCCTTCATAGCAAATGTTAATTGTGCTGGGATTCTTGCTTCTCAGCCAGAGAGAGGCTTCAACTTGGACTCCAGAGTGAAGGGTGAAAGACTCCTATTCCTTCCCATGTCCCCATAATTTTACCTGCGTTTATCATGTCTCAGTAGGATTTAAGGTTTGAGGTGCAGTTATTATAAAGCAGTATAGTGGCTCTTAACTCCTTGTAAGTCATGAATCCTTTTTATTCTATGATGAAAGTCTTTAATGTACTATGGAGTCTAGCCAGGTGGCTGCATCATAGGTGGGTGTTCATAAGCTTCAGCTATCTGCTGAGGCCCATGTAAAAGACCATGAGACCCTAGGTTAAGAATCTTTAGTATTTTGGCTAATACACAGATCTGGTAGAGTACCACTCAAAATGGTGGCCAGTGTTTTTAACAAAGAAGATTGTTGATTTTTTATTTGAATTTCAAATAAAATAACATGTCAGGTTCTATACAAATGCTTGAAACAGTGTAAGCATTCCCAGTTAGAGGAGAAACACCTGAGTCCAAAATAAAGCTACATAGCCAGGCATGGTGGTACACAATTTTAATCCCAGCACTCGTGAAGTGGAAGCAGGCAGATCTCTATGAATTTGAAGCCAGCCTGTGTGCTACATAGCAGGACCATCTTGAGTCAGTAAGTGACATCAAGTGAGTCTACTGCTTCTCAGGCCAGTCCACAGCTGATTAAAAAGTGAGATGAGAATGAGTGGCAGTAAAGATGGCTGACATGAGTAAACAGAGGCTATATTAAAACTATAACAGCCTTCCCCATGTCCTCCTCCCTACTCCATGCCCAGCCTCTGCCACACATATTTGCAGGACCCTGGCAGAGAAGATAAAACCCTCCAGATAAAACTCTCCAGATTTATGGAGGAGTCCTGAAGCTCTTTAGGACCTGAATTTACTTGCTCTCACAACCAACAAGGGTGATTGATTGTGCCCAAGATGTTTGTGCTTTTTTAATCTAGGAAGTCTGTTATCCTGGCTGTGTTTATTCCATCAGGAGGAGTGTGTATGTCTCTGTCTGGGGGTCTGTCTGTCTGTAAGAGTATGGTAGGGGGGTTAAAACCTAGTTTACATATCTCTTCAGAGATGACCTCAGCAGGAGGTCTCTTAATATGCTAACCTCCTGTCTGGGAAGTAGAACAAGCTTGTGGAACTTGTAGAGTAGGAGGAGGATAGACATTTAACACAGATAACCCTATACTTGAACAATTGGGATAGTTGTTAACAGTCAAGCATGAAATCAGAGGCATATGGAGATTACAAGGAAGTTGCTAGGACCTCCCCCTGGAGACATTGCCGTTGCACCTTGGTGGAGTAGAGTGGCACTGTGCACACCTGTAGGTTGAAAGGGATTTGGGGCTCACTGCTACATTCCCTGATGCCTGCTACCTTGGAAGTAGATTTCTGCCCTTCTCAGAACCTGTGAGGTTTCTGCTCTCCATTTCTGTGCTAGTTACTGTGTTCTTTTCAAAACCAGAGAAAGCCTTTTTCATGTTATTTTGGTGATTGAAGTGAAGTTAGAAGCACTTATTACCACAGGTGCAAATAGTTGTAGAAATGCTATGCAGGGAGAAATATTCAAGAGCTTTCCAGCCCAGAACCTCTGACATGCTAGAGAAGGGGGTCCCTGGGCTGTGAAAGAGAAAAGCAAAGCCAGAGGGCAGGCAAACTAGGCCAGTGTATGTGCCAGCACTCCAGAAGCAACACCACAATCTCTGCCAGCTACAATCCACTTAAGTTCAACAGGTCACAGGTGTTCCAGACAGAAGACACTTTTAACAAAACCACTTTCTGAAAATACTTAAAACTTTTTTAAGCACTGCAGCCCATTTCTTTTAGTGGATTCTTTTTTTTTTAATATTTTATTTTTATTTCATGTGTATGAGCTTATTGCCTACATGTATGTGCACACGTCATGCAATGCCCGCGGAGGACAGAAGAGGCCAACGGATACCCTGTAACTGGAGTCTGGAGTTACAGACAGTTGTTAGCTGCCATGTGGGTGCTGGGATTTGAACCTGGGTCTTCTGCAAGAACAACCGGTGTTCTTAACCACTGAGCCATCTCTCCAAGCCCCCTGCTGGATTCTTTAATGCTATTTATTACACTTGAAATACAAAGAAGCTGAGATTAGGCCTCCTGGGTGTCCTGCTTTCTTCCTACCAAATAGCAGGAGTAACACAAACAGCTTCTAGGCCATTGTGATTCTGTGTGCAGCTGCTGAGGAAAGGGGCCTTTACCCCAGCACTCTCTGGCAGCCCACCTTGGGGGGCTCACAGCTCCAGAAAGGAGCCACTGCGTGGACTCTGAAATCACCATCTATAGGATGCACTGAAAGTTTGCCTATAAAGTTTTAAGCAACACTGCCATGTACTGTTAAACAATATGTAAATTCAGCTATCAAGAAATACTTTTCTGGGGGAGAGGGGATATGTTTGGGATATAGGTCAGTTGGTACAAGTTTGAGCCCCCCCCACCCCCCAGTACAAGTGGGCCTGGTGGTATAGGACTGTGACCCCAGCACTGGGAAGGTAGAGGTAGGAGAATCAAAAGTTCAAGGTCATTCTCAGCTATATAGGAAATTCAAGCCAAGCCTGGAATGCCTGAGACCCTGTTGGAAAGACAGGATGGACAGCCAAAGATGTAGGTTAATAGTAGAGCACATGCCATACCCAGGCCCCTCCATTCCACCCCCAGCACCACCAAAAATAAAAAAGCCAGCCAGCCTTCTTCTGGTACATTTGAATCGCTGGCTCTATTATTTCCATAGATACACTTGTTCTCTGTCTGGTCTAGGGTCTGCAGGTGACTGAGCTTCAGTTGGTTGTGTAACAGTGAGAATGGCAATGCTCTCTGAGGTAGTTTACTGGTAAAGTTGAGCTAGAAGTTGAGCCCCCTACCCCCAACCACCCAGGCTATTGCAGCAGCATCCCTCCTCTCTAGGCATCCAGCTACCTATGGGCATATTTCCTGGGTATCACTGGAACTGTGCTTGTCTAGCAGGCACAAATGCAGATCCACCTAGGCCTTACCTGGAAACGGCAGTAACTGCTTAAATTTACTGCTGAGTTTTCTGGTGTTGGCCCTGCTATGAAACCAGAAGGAGCAAGGGAAGGGTTAAGCACATAGGAGATAAATATCAAGGAAACTACCAGACTGTCAGTTTTCCTTCCTGTTTATTACCTTTTGGAAAACAGATTTTGCCTTATTACATTTTTTTTAATTATTGCTATCTGCTTAGAAGCCATGTTGGTTTTAATTTTTACTATAGGCCTGCTTCTGTTTTGCTAAGCTGAGCCACCTGTTTAAAACTCTGCTTGTCTGTTGGATTGAGGAAAGAACTATGCCTATATGTATAAGAGTTTTCCACAGTGAAGTAAGATGTTCAGTGATTAGATTTCCCAAGGCTCAGTAGTCAAGAGCCTTCTCATCCTGGACATTGCTTCCCCACGAGGCCACAGCAGGGGCTGCCTCCCAGTCCAGCCATCACTGTTCTAAGGGCACTGCAGAGAATGGGGATTCTAAGGGCAGAGTCAGAGAATGGAGATTCATACTTCTGTCCCTTTGTTTCCACTGCTGACTCGTTTGTTTCCCTTGTTTAAAAATACTATTCAGTGACTGAGGATTTTTTTAAATCTTGCCCTGCCTCTTAGGGAATCTGTCCCAAATCCCAACTTTGTAGAGTTCATGCATGTCTTGATCAGTAGATCTTTGAGGACTGCTGAATGAATGGAAAGAGAATTTGTGACACATAGGCACCAAATAAAGTGATGGTGTGGCACTGAAGTAAAAGCACATCTCAGTCTGACTCTCACATCAAGATCTCAGGCCCATTCTGTTAGCTTTTGCCTCATTTTCTCATTTCCCCAAACAGATGTTTGCAACCTCGCAATAAGTCACATAAAAGTTTAGGAATCAATCTTTTAGTTAAAACTGAAGACAATGTCTAGTCAGCTTTTATAAGGCCAGTCAAAACATTTCTGCCTTTGTAGTCTAATGGAAAAAGCACCCTTGCTAGTAGCTAGCTGATAACTCATTAAACACTCTGTCTTCACCTACAGGGAAAAGGACAAGATGCTGAAGGCACTAAGGGAAGACTTTCTAAATTCTTTTTGCCAAAGACATTAAAGATCTTAAGTGGCCAACAGTTTTCTTTCTAAATAAATGACTTCATTATTTCAGAGTCTGTGATTCCAATTTATCCATCCATCTACTCATCATCGCAGCAAAGTTCTGTGCCCTCATGTGAAAAATTCAGCTGAATCCCCACTGCTCAAACAGTCCTAGACTCCATCTGGGTTAGACTGCATCTGGTTTAGACATGTTCCCTCCACAGAGGTCTATGGTCCCTGAGTGCTTGCTTTATAGAAACATCAGTCAGGTGATCAGTCCACACATATGTAAACACTTATCACATTGAGTTTTCTTTTTCTTATTTTGTAGACTTTATAGATAAGTATTCAGTCAGTCTTATTTTAAATTGAAGACCTTTCCTCATAGTTTCTGAAGTACTCATTCTTAAACAAGTGTTGGCAGATTCCTCTGAAAACACTACCTTTTTCCATACTGGGCACTTCACAGCTTTTGCTCTGCCTATTAATTATGACACTCTTGTTTACAAAAGTGGGTTGTTTTTTTTTCCCAAAGCTTACTGCAGAAAAGGAAAATCCATAGCAATCTCAGGTTTCTTCCATCAAGTAAGGCACAGATTCCCACTTGCACAATTTTTAGCAAGTTTCTATTTCAGTCCTCCAAACTGCACTTCTTTTTCATTTTCTAAAAGCTTTCTCGATCCTGGTACAATATGCCTGTGTTGTTGGAGAGTGAGGAAGCGGTGTTCCAGTACCCAGCAGGGAGTCAGCACTCTACTCTAGTGATGCTTTGAGCCTTGTACAAAGCACTAGCTGAGGTAGTGGAAGGCCTCTCCCCGTGGAGTTCCTTACTTCTCTTTGGAGGTTCCCAAGGTTCCACTGGGAACACTGGGAATACCATGGAACCATTACACAGCAAGCTTGCCCTACTGGGCACTTCAAGGCTTTTGTTCTACCTATTAATTATGACACTCTTGTTTACAAAAGAACTGGGTTGTTTTTTTTTTCCACTGAATCTGATAACAATAATTACTGAAGAATTAATTGTTTTGTTTTGTTTTTTATTTTATGTTTATAAACATTTTGCCTACGTGTATTTGAGTTCACCATGTATGTGTAACGCCTACCCAGGTCAGAAGTGGGTGTCAGATCCCCTGGAACTGGAGTTACAGAAGGTTGTGAGCTGCCATGTGGGTGCTAGAAACTGAACCAACCAGCCAGTGCTCTTAACCACTGAGGCCTAAGTTTTGTTTTTTTTACCTTACCAAATTGGTGACCACTGTTTTGTTTTATTTTGTTTTTGAGACAGTTTCCCTGTAGCCCCAGCTGGCCGGAATTCTCTTTGGAGACCAGGCTGGCCTCAATCTCACAGAGATCTGCCTGCCTCTGCATACACTACCACACCTGGCCTGTGACCACTTTTTCAGAAACCACTGACATTGTAGTTAACTTAAATGCTCATTAACAAGCCCAGAACTAATAGTTACATTGTCCTAATTTGACAAAGCCATATAAATCTGTACATATTTCTTTGAACACTCTATAAAGATGCTGCTTAATCCCCCCAAAAGCCCCTAACCTGCTTTGGTGCCATTAGCCCAGTGTAAGCAGAGGAACCTTTGCGGTAAATGAACGAACACTGGTAAATGAAGGAACACCACATGCTGAAGGTCGGGTGGATGTGCTTCAGCTGGCCTTTTTATAGATAAAAAGTTCAGTCACTTTTCCCTATTGTCCTGTAAATGACGTCTCTTTCATCCCTCAGGCTCTTCACCATAGCAGTAAGCCTTGAAATGATAGAACTGAACCTGCTTCTACTATCTGAGAGCTTAACACATTTCATGATTCAGCTTCTTCCCCTTGTTCCTACTTTCAGTCCCTCTACTTCAGTTCTGCCTTTTCCCCAGATTTCTAGTTCTCCCAGCTTTCTTCCCTAAGTAAACAGAATCCACTTCTCCAAAGACACCCCACTCGACTATTCCCAGGAGTTAATAACTCACAAGACACAGGCATACAAAGGTTGAAAGGAATGTGCAAATTCTATGCTGTAGCAAGGGGCTCTGATGAGCAGAGCCTTGTTTGTGCTTGGCTGTGCTCTCCTGCACTCTCCTGGCAGCACACAGGTAGCTTGTCCTTGGCCATCCTGTGTTAGAAATGTATACAGTTAACAGCAAATGCACGTGAAGAGCAAGTGTGCCTCTCATGCATCTTTGCTGGTTCCGAGTTGCTTTGGAAAGAAGGGGAAAAAAAAGACAACTCTGTGTGGTTACTTTTTCCGTTTTATTTTGGGGGGGTGGTCTTTTTTTTTTTTTTGAGACAGGGTCTCCCTGCAGCCCCAGCTGGCCTGGAACTCACTATGTAGACCAGGCTGGCCTTGAACTCACAGAGACCTGCCTGCCTCTGCCTCCCCGAGGGCTGGGATTAAAGGTGTGCGCCACCACGCCCTGCTTACTTTTTCCTTTTAAAACTAAAGTAGAGGGCTTGCCTTGGATATATGAGGGAAGGCCCTGGGTCCATCCCTAGCATTAAAAAAGAAAATGAAATTCCACAGTGCCACAGTGATGTGCTTATTACATAGAAGTCATACCATAGATAAGTTGTGAATATATGTCTCTACAAAGGAATGTTGATTGTTTTCTCCATCCTGCTTGTTCCATTTCAGATCATAGCTGTCTGCAGAGAGGCTGCTCTCCTGGCCCTGGAAGAAGACATTAAAGCTGACTGCATTATGAAGAGGCATTTCACTCAAGCCTTGAGTATTGTGACACCTAGAATCTCAGAATCACTGAGACGCTTTTATGAAGATTACCAAGAAAATAGCAGGCTACACATTCTCTGAGAGATCTATGCTACTCATATACTAAAATGTTTTCTAGAGAAAAATTCATTTTCAGATTTTTTTCTTGAGAGTGTTTACAATACTTTAAAGGTAAAATGTTTGAAATATTTTTACTAGAATTGAAGAGCTTCAACTGAATGTTTTGCATTATTTGAGTACAATAAACATATCATTGGGCATCAGTTTAAACCAGTTTTAACATTTGATTTTCAAGAACATCCATTCACTCCTTGAATGAGTTTCTTACTTGTCAGTGCCAGACCTGTAGAAGTCTTTTCTGTCCAACATGAAACAAGTATGTGCATAAAGACACCATGAGCAGCATCCATGGTTCTTTTTATTAAAGGCTGGGTTTCATGTAGCCCTGGCTGGCCTTCATCTCTGTGTAACTGAGGATGACCTTGAACTTCTGGTTCTCCACCTCCTGAATGCTGGGATTATAGTTATATACTACTACATCCAGATTATGTAGTGCTGAAAATTGAACCCAGGGCCTGGTGCATGCTAGGGCAAGTACTCTACCAACTGAGCCAAACCCCATGCCCCAAATCTGTACTTTGAAAGGCTAGTCAGGATTGTGTGGCCTTGTTTCCAAATATATGTTTGTTCTCATTATTACTGGCACCTGCATTCATGGCCAGAAAGTATTATGTTAGCACATGTAATACAGTGTCTTTTGAAGGGTTAAAAACTTTTTTACGTGTAGACCCAGTTTGAGCCCAAAAGAGGAACCTTGCTTTTTTTCCTAAGATGATGCAAAGAAATTATAAAAAGTATTATTGTTTTAATCTCTGCATATTTTCAAGTTACCAGTAAGCCTTTCGGGTAAACAAAACAAAACAAAACAAAAAAATACCCTAAAAAACAAATAGGACTAGTGAAGTGGTTCATCCGGTAAAGACATATGCCATCAAGCCTGAAAACCTGAACCTGATCCCTGGGACCCACATGGAGGAAGAGAGAACCAACTGCAAGTTGTCCTTTGACCTCCATCTGCATGTACTAGTCAGAGTTCTCTGGAGAAACAGAACTGACAGAATGAATATGTATTAAAATAACTTATTAATGAGCTTACTTTGAAATAGTCACAACAGTTAAATCATATCTGAGAGACTGAGATTCTGGTAGTTGCTCTGTCCTTGAGGCTGGGTGGGTGCCTCAGCAGCCTGAGTAGTCACACAGTGGCAGTCTCACACTGTAGAGGATTGAGACCCTCCTGTATAAAAGGTGCACAGTTTAGGGGCTGGAGAGATGACTCAGTGGTTAAGAGCAGTAACTGTTATTAGAAGTCCTGGGTTTGAATCCTAGCACCCACATGGCAGCTAACAGCTGTCTGTAACTCCAGTTCCAGGGGATCTGAGGCCCTCTTCTGACTTCCATGAGTACTGCATGACACGGGTGCACTAACACATATGCAGGCAATACACTCATACACATAAAAATAAATATGTGATTTTTTTTTTTTTTTAAGTTGCACAGTTTAGAGGACTGGAGTCTTAGAAGTCCCAATCTGGTGGTGAAAACCCAGAGGGTTCCTGAAGAACCACCGGTCCCTAGTCAATGATAGAAGCCTGGAAATGCTGGCTTCCGTGTTAGTGAAACAGCAAGCAGCAGCAGCTACAGAATAAATTAAGTCTTCAAAGAGAGGGCAAGGCCAAACAAACGAAAGACAAATAATCTTCCCTCTGTCTTGCCCCTTTTTACCTGAAGGTGTGGCCTACAATTGGGGTGACTCTTCCCTGTATCAGTTAAGACATTCAGGACAGTTCAGGTGAGGCTCCCTACTCAGGTGATTCTAATTTGTGGCAAGTTGCCATTAAAGCCATCATAGCACATACAAATAAATTTTAGATAACAAAACAATTTACTCAATATTATATTATGTTGCAGTCTATATGTATTTATGCTTCTAGTTATATATCCTCTGGATTCCTTGATGTTTTCATTCTTCGCAAATACCCCTACAAAGAAGTTCTTGATCCCCTAGTTTCCAAATCAGAACCTGGTAATGGAAAGAATGTGTGCTTAAACTTGGTAACTCCCCAGAAAGGCAAGTCAGAGAATCCTGATCATCACAGTAACAGGCTGTAGGTTCTGTGGTTAAAGATACTCCCACATTACATGCAGCTATTACATCCTGTAACTGTTAGAGAAGACTTGCAAGATAGCATTAGTTCACTGGCACATAAAACTACCACATGGAATGAAGAATATTACTATTTAGAACTGTGTTGTCTGGGGCTGGAGAGATGGCTCGGCAGTTAAGAGCACTTATTACTCTTGCGGAGGACTTGAGTTCAATTCCCATCACCCATATGGTAGCTAACAACCACCCATAACTCCAGTTCCAGAGCATCTGATGCCTTCTTCTGACCTCTGCGGGCATTGCACGACATGGGTGAACTTACATGCAGGCAATACACTCATACACATAAAAAATAAAAATAGCCGGACATGGTGGTGCACGCCTTTAATCCCAGCACTTGGGAGGCAGAGGCAGGTGGATCTTTGTGAGTTTGAGGCCAGCCTGGTCTACATAGTGAGTTCTAGGACAGCTGGGGCTACAAGGAGACCCTGTCTCAAAAAAGACAAAAATAAATTAAAAAATGAATAAATAAATAATTTTTAAGAGAACTGTGTTGTCAAATATAATAATGATTGTATTTGTTTAAATTATGTGAAATAATACCAAAACATTTACCAGACACATTAGCCACACTTCAGATATGATGGGTCCACATTGGACAGAAAGTTTGTTTCTCACTGCTAACTCACAGAATGAGACTTAGAACTGTACGGCATGGTTATAACCTGCAGTCCTAGCACTGGGAGAGTAGAGATAGAGGATTAGGAGTTTAAGACCAGCCTGGGCTACACAAGACTGTTGCCAGGGGGGAAAAGGTAAAAGAAATTAGACTTACACATTGGGATAAATAGAACCTCAAAAATACTTTTGTACTGCCCATTTTCATTTTACTTATAAAGAAAATTGTGCCTGCCATAGTACCACATACGTTTTCTTTTTTTAAGTTCCTTATGTGTTCTGGATCTTTTGGAGTCTATTTTAATGTTTCCCCTTTCATCTCTGATTTTGTTGACTTAGATTTGCTCGTTCTTTGGTTAACTAGGCTAAAGTCTATCTTGTTTATATTTTGAGAGGATCAGCTCTTAGAGTCATTGATTCTTTGATTGATTTCTTTGTTTCTATTTCATTAATTTCTGCTCTGGTTTTTGTTATTTCTTCTCACTTGCTGGGTTTGGGTTTGGGTTTGGGTTTGGTTTGTTACTGCCTTTCCAGAGCCTTGAGTTGATGAGTCATATGTGCTTTCTCTGATTTTTTTTTTTTTTTTTTAATGTAGGCACCTGGAGCTATAAACTTCTCTTTTAGGACACTTAAAAAAGTGTCACATAGGTTTTGTGGTGTTGTATTATCATTTTCTTACAGTTCCAGAAATACTTTTTTTTCTAATTTCTTCAAAAATATTTATTACTTCAATTTTATGTGTATGAATGTATTGCCTGCATGTGTGTAAGTGCATCTGTGTCATGTAATACTCAAGTGAGAAGAGTATTGGATCCCCTGGAACTGGAGTTATAGACCGTTGTTAGCCATCATGTGAGTACTGGGAATCAAACCCAGGTCCTCTGCAAAAACAGTGCTCTTAACCACTAAGCTATCTCTCCAGCCCCTCTTAATTTCTTCTTTGACCCATTCATCACTCAGGAGTCTGTTATATAATCTCCATGAGTATGTGTAGTTACTAGAGCTTCCTTTGCTCACCTACTATTACTGAGTTTAAGCCCTTGTCTCAAAAAAGAGAAAGAAAATTGTGGAAAGGACCACTCAGAACACCATAAAATAAGAGAAAGACTTATCTCCAAAGTTCAGGCAAGGAAATGAAAATACCTTTCCCAATTAAAAAATGGAACAGTAAACTTGACTTGATGGGGGTTGGGGGTTCAGGTGGCTGAGGATGGTGATGTTGGCCAATCCTTTAAGGGGTTTGGACATTACTATATGGGAAGCAGTAACTGAGCCTCAGCTTCACACATTGCCCAGTCTTGGCCATCATGCCCTTGGTATAGGTAGATGAGAGGTTCTGGCAGAAAAGACCACAGGAATCTCACACTTGGCCTACACTTTGGATTTTAAAGAGGTCTTTTAGGAATTGTGAGTATAGACTAACCTACAGCTTTGGAGTTCGAATCCACACTGCCTTCAAATTAACAAAACCTAGAAATCAACACAAAAGAATGAATCCAAGCAAGAAATGTCTTTGAGGTGACTAGTAGCTGCACCCTAGCTATGGAGAATTCCAAGCAGCTAGTAGTCTACTTGGAAAGAATTTAATCTACAAGGATAAGGAGCAGGGGACCCTTGGACTCTGCCATAGAAAGTCCTATAGCCATTTCGGAAAGCAATCTTATATTCTCCTCCCAGGAGGATATGGTGACTTGGAGACTGAGTTCATAGACCATTAAGAAACGAGTAAAATATCTCAGTAAGAGAATGAATTTAATAGGTTTAAAGGAATAGTCATGCAGTAGAACAGAACACAGTAGTTGAGAATTAGAGGTACATACAAAACAGGGATGGAACACAAAGCTGATCAGAAGAAACATCTTAGAAGAATGTACAAGATTCAAAGCATGAGTTGTAAGCTAGCTTGGACACACACCGCCTGATGTCTGTTTAGTTGCTTCTATAGCTCAAAAAAACAAAATCTTATGTGGAAACGAGTACTTTAATTCTGATATTCAGTATTAGAATTATTACATCTTGACTTCAAAAACTAAAGTGTGGAAAACATACATATCAGTTGATGGGGCCTGGAGAGATGGCTCAGCGATTAAGAGCACTGGTTCTTGCAGAAAACTTTGAATTCCAGCATCCACATGGCAGCTAACAACATTCCATAACTCCAGTTCCAGGAGATCCAATGCCCTCTTCTGTCCTCTGCGTCCCCTCTGGCACTGCATGGTACAGGTGCACTTACATGCATGCAAGCATAACACTCATAAAGTAAACATAATATTTAAAAAAATCAGTTGAATGCCTGCTCGGCCGGCCAGGGGGAAATGTTGCTTACATCCCCTCCCCTTGCTGCTAGCACTGGCTTCCTTCCCTGGTCACAGAGACCTGGTCCTGCCTTTTGCGTCCGCAGGACTACTTCCTCCAGAACTTCCCTGTGGACCTGTGCGAAAGGTGGGCCATTAATTCAGACAGAGAGGAGCCAAAACCCCAGGGCTGATGTTAAATGCTTTGCTGCAGATAGGGAAAAGAACCACCAAAGGGAGTGATGATCAGTGATCTGTGCTCAGTCTGGGTATTAGTGCTCATGCCTCAGAACACCTGTCAGAACATTGTGCCAACTTCTGGGACCAGCCTTTCATACACTTAGTTTGAAAGTGTATGAACTGCTGAACTGAACTGCTCTTTGCCTGAACTGCTAAAGCTAGCTAACCACGAATGGCTACCCAAAGGAAACACTTGTTGAAAGATTTCAATCCTTACATCACCTGCTGTATCTGTAAAGTGTATCTGATCAAGCCAACAATAACAGAATGCCTCCATACCTTCTGTAAGACCTGTATGGTCCAGCACTTTGAAGATAGAAATGATTGTCCAAGGTGTGGCAACCAAGTTCATGAAACAAATCCATTAGAAATGTTGAGACTGGATAACACACTAGAGAAAATTACATTTAAGCTGGTATCTGGACTTGGAGAGTAAGAACTTGAGTGTGAATCTGAATTTTGGAAGAAAAATAAACCAAGAAAATGGACAAGATGACACTTCAAAAGCTGACAGAACTAAAGCAGATGAAGCTGATGGAAGCCAAGATGACAAGGACTGTCATAGAAGTGACCCAAAAATTGCTGTCTGTCTAGATTGTTTACAAAATAACGGCCAATCAGGGGACAATGTAGTTAAGGGTCTAAGGAAGAAATCCATCCAATATTCTCCATGTGTTACTGTAGTAACTATTAGAAAATTTCTATGTTTAAAACTAAAACTTCCAAGTTCTTATGAGTTGAATGTCCTGTGCAGTGGTGAAATTATGGGGAATTCATCTATATGGCAAGATGGCAGCTAAGAGAAAATTTTCAGTGTCTGAACTGCTCAGTCAGCCTCACAAGTCTGCACTCAGGATGGCCCTTTGTATCAGTCATACCCTGTTAGGTATTGCAGTAACAGCCAAGAATTGATTTTGGGTAGACCCAGGGGCCTAGATTTCACTGAAATGAATCCTGCACTATTTGTTTACTCGTCGACAGATTGCACAGAGAATGATGTGAAGAACTAGAGGGACACAATCTGATTTTCAGTGTGTACATAAGACCATTGTCTTTCTCTCAATTGTCAGTTGCGTTCATGTTTCTATTAGAAGCAATCCAAGTGCGATTCTGCTACTAAACCATCTGTGGAAGGTACTTATGGTGTCTCACAGTGTGCAGGTCACAGCTGAAATCAGCTAGGTGTGCAGCGGTGACTCAGCTTTCTCAATATTTTGCTTGCCTGTTCTAAGATTGTTCTAATGTTTAATCACACTAGTAAAATGGCTCAATCTTTGTGGTGTTTCAGTTTTCACATAACTTTTATTAATTCTTTAGAGTACTGTACAAGAACCTAATACATCTTGAAATTGTATGAAAATGTATTTAGAAAAGGTGTTTCTCAGCCACTGTCTTATTCTTGGTAAGCTTTTATGTTAAAAAGAATAAACAAAAAAGTCAATTGAATGTCATTTGAGTGCAAAAGGAGCTGACTTATACATTCAAACGTCATGAACCCACAGCAATTAAAATACCACCTATACCAATATAATAATGAGAATTGTGATGGAAAATACTTAAAGACTATCTTGAGGCAAGGAATAATCACTGATTGAAGCATTCCACATGGACATAGTAGCAGTGGACTATGCCAGAAATCTAATGAGAAGCAAACAAAAGAGAAAAGCTGGAGCCATTTGGAAGGACATTTTCTGAGGACCCCCCCCAAAAAAAAAAAAAACCACTAAAACTGCTTTGAGTTAAATTAGGCAGGGTAGAAAAAGGGAGTATGGGGAGGAGTAATACTAAAGGCCTTTAAAAGTCATATGGGAACTTATTGTAAAAGCTTCTTAAAATATATTCATATACGTACAGAAAAAGTTTAAATAAAGTAGTTGGAGGGAGGGGAAGCAATACTCCTACTAGGAGGCAGTACAAAAATAATTTTGACGTTCAATTTATCTCAATGTGTAAGTCTACTTTTACCTGTTTTTTCCCCTCAGGAGACAGGGTCTTATATAGCCTAGGCTGCCCTTAAACTCATCATGCCCTATCTCTACTTCCCAAGTGCACTCTCAAAAACCTAGTGCCAGAAATGGGCTACCTTATTTAAAGTTGTTGGCCAGTGGGGTCCCATAGACCCTCAACCATTGCTGGCTATTGCTCTTGGTTACCCTATAGAACTTGAAAGTAAGACCCTATAGATGAAGACACTGCATATTTGAGTCACAGAACATGGAGAAATGGAGCTGGTACTGACCTTCCTACTAGCTAGCTTTCATAGTCCTTGAAGATAGCTATGCATGTGTTAGATAGGCATATCCTCCAAAAGAACCAACAACAGCTGGATATATGAACCCTAAGAGGCTCCATAGATGGAGAGACAGTCACGCCTCCCACCCACTCAGTCAGCTTCAAGTCCATGAGAGAGCAGGTCTAAGGACAGGCCCCAGGAAGCTGGGAGGTGGCAGGAAGTGGCCATCTTGGGCAGTGATAGGGCGAGAGGTGAAAGCTCAGTTGAGACAGGGGAACGAGCACACGGGTGTATGCCTTTGTAAATAATTTCCAGACATAAACTATACAAAAACCCAGATAGAGTGCATTGTGTTGGTTTTGTCAGTCCATCAGTCAAGAGAATTGGGGTGGGGGTGGGTGGGGAGCTGGGAGCCGAGAAGAGCACAGCTCACCACACAGAGGACCCAAGAGCTGAGAGAACGTGTGCTTGCAGGCCTTCCAGGAGAGATTTTGGCTTTACAAATGGGCATAGTTGGGCTGGATATACAGAATATGGCAAACTGTAGGAGGTTGAAAAGAGGAATGACGATATCTCTGGTATGGGGAAAGACTAAAGCAAATTGGGGGATAGGAGAATATGGGCAATCCTCATAAGCTTAATGGGGTTAGCAGCAGTCACATGGATTATGTGATGGATAGTGAAACATAACTAAAATGAGGCCATGAACATGGATGAATTAATGAGGGAAATCCCCAGGTGGTCACCATCTTGTAAATGGCATAAAATAGCACAGTTGCTTGAATGATGGGGTTACCTCTATGTGTATATGAAAATTCTTTAAGGACTGTAGAAGGTCTTGAAAAAATTTTACAGGCCATGGAAACAAAATGGGAATTTAAAAAAAAAAAAGCCGCTGCTGCTTGCCCATTTCTTTGCATAATAAAAGGCAGAGACAGTAACCCAAGGAGAGGCTGAAAAGACTAAGGAGTTACTGGGGAACTCAGTATTGGCATCAGATCATGCAAGTAAACAGTATGGGAAAGATAGGGAATGGGAGATTTTTTACTTGCTTAAGGCTAGGGGACCAAAAAGCAAAGAGAGCCCAGGTTAGATCTGTGATACAAGGTTTATTCTGGAACCAGGAGTCCAGAGACCCATGGGAAAGGACAAATAGTAATGAGAAAGAGAATGACCTAGAAATAAAATTAGCTAAAGCTGTCCCTCAGATTCAACCTTTAATGCAAAAGAAACAAAGTCATGTTTCAACATGCTGATTAAAGCCTTAATACTGTAGCCAGCAGAAAATACTCCATACTGGAGCTGTTGAAACAAGGGAAAACTTTCAAACAAGCAACGAAGGAACCCTTTAACGCATGGCTTCTGAGACTAGGGGACATAGGAGCAATTGATATTAGTTTAAGTCCTTCAGAAACAGCACAGCTGAGTTATATAACCACCCATTCATCCTTGAGACATAGGCGATTTTAACCTAGGCCAGTACAGGGGGGAACAGTCCCTAATGAAATGGCTTGTGCGAGGCATTAAAGATACTTGGTTATCACCAGTGGAGGTTCCTTGCTATCCATGGTTAGCAGGGCCTGGAAGACCACAGCAGAGGACAGGCATTACTGAGAGAACTAGGTATAAGAAAAGCAATATATTTTGCCCAGTTCACAGGGCCAGATATAATTGTGTTCACCAGAGAGATACAGAAAAGCTTAATTTGACAGGGACCTCAAGAATGGTATGGAGCTTTAATGATTTTGCCAAGTCCCTTAATTTTCTAAAGTAAGGGAGGTTTTGGAAGCTCTAAGTGATTCAAACCAGCATGTAAAATGTGTAAAATAATAGAACACCCTATAGGAGATATAAAACAGACAAGACATAAAAAGAGGCCCGTTTGGGTTAATTGGAGACAAATGTGGAAAGATTTATGTCTAGCCCAAGTTCCTAGAGAAAAAAAAAAAAAAACTGACAAAACAAATTCTGTACTGAGGAGTTTCTGGAAGGCTTTAAAACCTGAGGAACAGTTCGCCAAAGGCATACAAAGGATAAAAACTGTCCCGGGGTGGTTAAGGACCCCCAAGATTAAACAAGGTACATTTCTCTCCTGAGAAAGGCTTATGCTAGGTGTGGAGGCAGTTTTTCCCACCAGGGCCTCCCCCAGCAGCCAGATATGATCAATGAAGAGGCAACAGATTTGGCCACAGCCAGGAGGCAGACCCAGGGCCTCCCTGACTTGGGGAACCCACAAGTGCAGCAGGAACAAGAGGACCCCTCTGCCTCCTTAGCACAGTGCAGGGTCAGGCAACTTGAGTGCCAGCACCCATTACTTTATCAAGGATTAAAAAAAAAAAAAAAAAAAAAAAAAAAAGGCAGATCTGGTTTTGGTAGGCTAAGGCTGAGATCCTAGCAGACAGCCTGAGAGGGTGGGTTTCCACCTCCATGGGTGTAGCGCTCTGATCTCAGCAGACCACCATAGAGTGCCGAGTTCTGGCCTCCCTCTGGCATAGGGGCTGAGAAAGCAGGGGACTGCCTAAGAGCCCCTGGATCCTACCTCCACATGGTGGTGAGCTTCCCTTAATTGTGCCATACCTATC
The DNA here is from genome assembly GCF_000622305.1 of Nannospalax galili. NCBI lineage: Eukaryota > Metazoa > Chordata > Mammalia > Rodentia > Spalacidae > Nannospalax > Nannospalax galili. The sequence goes on along the minus strand of NW_008352316.1, from coordinate 378,788 downwards.
CCCCAACCTGGAATTTCGTGAAGCCCCTCCCAAGGTCCCAGGGCAGATCCAGCTTTGGTGTGCTAAGGATGAGATCCTAGCAGACAGCCAGAGAGGGTGGGTTTCAACCTCCATTGGTATAGAGGTTCTGATCTCAGCAGACCTCTAGAAAGTCCCGAGTTCTGGCCTCCCTCAGTCCTTCCTCTGGCATAGGAGCTGAGAACACAGGGGACTGCCTGAGAGAACACAAATCCTGCCTCCACATGGTGAAGGAAGCCTGAATGTACCTGACTGGAACCTGAATTAGGCTTCTGTGGGTACTGATGAATAGCTGATATGGAGCCATCAGTTCCCTCCAAATTAAACCTGAGAGAACCTGAACCCTGTACCAACCAGCTTTACATAACCAATAAAGAAAGGATCTAGGCACCCTGATAATACAAACAGAAGCATACTTCAACTTAATTCTCATATCAGAATCATAACAAAAGAAATTCACATGCCAAAATCGCAAGGAAGAATAAAAAAAATGAAAGTCAAAACACTGTGTCCCCACCAAATTCCACCAATCCTGTAGAAGAGATAACCCATGACACTGAATTTAAAAGAGAAATCATAAACATGATCAAGGAATTCAATGAATTTAAAGAAAATATGAAAAAGCA
>NW_008352316.1:377113-377958 GCF_000622305.1 Nannospalax galili | reverse complement strand
GAAAAATTGGACCCCCCAAAAAAAAATTATGGAAAATTAAAAAAAAAAAAAAAAAAAAAACCCACACAGAAATGCAAGAGTTATAGGACACCATGAAAAGACCAAGTCTATGTATCATAGGAATACAGGAAAGAGAATAATTTCAGGTTAACAGTATTGACCAGATCTTAAACAGGATTGTACAAGAGAATTTCTCGAAATTAAGGAAAGATATCCACATACAAATAAAGGAAGCACAAGGAACACCAAATAGGATCAGAAAAGAAATTCCCCATGACATATCATAGTAAAAACAATAAATGTATGGAACAGAGAGACTACTGAAAGCAAAAAGAAAAACAAGAAGGCACATAGAAAGGAAAGCCCATAAGAATTACAGCTGATTTATTAATGCAAACTATGAAAGCCAGAAGAGCCTGGACCAAGGTATATCCAGTTCTAAAAGACAATAGAAAGAAATAAAAGAATTCCCGGAGTTCAACAAAAAGGACAATACAATACAACACAACCTCTGGGACACTTTAAAAGCATTCCTAAGAGGGAAGTTTATAGCTCTAAGTGCCTACATCAAAAAATTAGTGTCTAACGCTGCAACTCAAGACCCTGGAAAGGCAAGAACAAATGAAACCCAAACCCAGCAGAAGAGAAGAAATAACAAAATCAGAGCAGAAATTAATGAAATAGAAACCAAGAAAACAATACAAAGAATCGATGAATATAAGATATATTACTAGGAAAAGCTCAACAAGATAGTCAGACCCTTAGCCCAATTAAACAAAAGAAAGGAAGAGCAAATCCAAATCAACAAAATCAAAAACCAAAAGGGAAACACCACAACAGACACC
>NW_008352316.1:333541-377055 GCF_000622305.1 Nannospalax galili | reverse complement strand
AAATGGATGGATATCTAAAAGCTTGGGAACCACGAAAGTTAAATCAAGAAGAGATCAACAGTTTAAACAGACCGATAACATATAAGGAAATTGAAACAGTAATATAAAGCCTCCCAACTAAAAATGCCCAGGCCCACATGGATTTACAGCAGAATTCTACCAGACATTTAAAGACCTCCAACCAATACTACTTAAATTATTCAAAATGGTAAAAACAGAGGGTGAACTCCCAAATTCCTCTATGAAGCCAGGATCACTCTAATATCCAAACCAGGTAATGACACAACCGGAAAAAAAAAAAAAACAAAAAACAAAAAAAAAAAACCCTATATACCCATATCCTTAATGAGCAAAGATGCAACAGTTCTCAACAAAATACTTGCAAACTACATACAGATTCACATCAAAAAGATCATTCACCATGGTCAAGTAGGCTTTTTCCCAGAGATGCAGGGATGGTTCACTATACACAAGTCAATAAACATCATTAATCATATAAATGGACTCAAAGACAAAAGCCACATTGTCCTCTCAATAGATGAAGAAAAGGCCTTTGACAAAATTCAGCATGGATTTATGTTCAGTGTCCTAGAGGGAACTGGACTGGAGGGAACATACCTCAACATAATTAAACCACAAAACCACAGCCAATATGATTCTAAATGGAGAAAAACTGGAAGCATTCCCATTAAAATTGGAACCAGACAAGGATGTCCACTATCTCTACTCCTTTTCAACATAGTGCTTGAAACTCTTGCTAGAGCAATAAGAGAGGAGAAGGAAATTAAAGGAGTACTAATTGGAAAAGAAGAGGTCAAACTATCACTTTTTGCAGATGATATGATACTATATCTAAGAGATCCCAAAAGTTCCACCAGAAAACTCCTGGAACTGATCAACACTTTCAGTATAGTGGCAGGTTATAAAATCAACCTACAAAAATCAGTGTACTTTCTATATACCAATAATAAGCAATTGGAGAAAAAGTACAAGGAAATGCTCCCATTCACAATTGGTGATTATTTATATTATATATGTATAAAATCTTGGAATAAATCTGACCAAAGACACCAAAGATTTCTACAATGAAATTTTTAAATCATAAAGAAGGAGATTGAGGAAGACACCAGGAGATGGAAGGACCTCCCATATTCATGGATTGGAAGAATTAATATTGTGAAAATGACCATCCTACCAAAATCAATATGTAGATTCAATGCAATCCCAAACAAAATCCCCATAACATACTTCACAGAATTAGAAAAAAAAATCCTTCAATTCATATGGAAGCACAAAAGATCCCAGAGGGCCAAAGCAACCCTGAGCACAAAGAGCAATGCTTGGGAGGATTATTATACCAGATATCAAAGTATACTACAGAGCTGTAGTCATAAAAACATGATGGTACTGGCACAAAAATAGACACATAGATCAATGGAACATCATTGAAGATCCAAACCCAAGTACATGCAATTTCAGCCAATGGATATTTGACAAAGGAGCCAAGAGCACACAATGGAGGAAAGGCAGCATCTTCAACCAATGGTGTGGGCAAAACTAGATCTCCACCTGTAGAAGAATGAAACTAGATCCTTATGTTTCACCTTGCACAAAAGTCAACTCCAAATAGATCAAAGACCTCAACGTGAAACTGGAAACCCCAATAGAAGAAAATATTGGCAGTAACTTACAAGATGTAGGTGTAGGAAAGGATTTTCTAAATCGCTCAAAATTAAGGTCAGCAATCAACAAGTTGGATCTCATTAAACTATAAAGCTTCCGTACAGCAAAAGAAAGTCAAAAAAGTGAAGAGAAAACCCACAGAATGGGGAAAAACAATTCACCAATGACACATCTGACAGTTTTAACATCCAGAATATATAAGGAACTCAGAAAACAAAGAATCTGTTGGGAGCCTGAGGCTCAGCCATTTCTCAAAACTGCTCAACAGACCTAAGCTGGTAACTTTCCATTCTGCCCACTCTCCTCCCGCGGAGCCCGTGACCTTGACCCGCAGCCTTGGCCCACGGCCTTGTACTCTTTTCCAGCAAACTGCCCTGTTTTCCGTTAATCAGTAGATTCCTCCCTTAGAGTACATCTGGGCCCCTGCGGTCTAGCTGATACGATTACTCTCAATCTGAACTCCTTTGTTCTCATTCTCTATTTAACCTCATGCTTGTGCTGCAATAAATGAGACTTGATCAGAACCCTGTCTTGTCTCCATTTCTTGTATCTCTTGCCCCATCCAATCCCCACTTCCCACTCCAGGCACCCCATTGCAGATCCCGCGGGATGCGACAAGAATCAAGAAACCAAATGACCCAATGAAAAGATGGGCTAATGATCTAAACAGAGAGTTCTCAAAGGAAGAAATAAAGATGTTTAAGAAGCATCTCAAAAAGTGTTCAACATCATTAGTAATTAGGGAAATGCAAATATGGCCTGAATTCTCTCTGGGTCACCTGCGTTATCAGACAAACCATATAATATATTTTATGTGTATTTATTAACTTACAAAGGAATGAGTACCCAGTGCCTAGCTCTGCACCACTCCTGTGAGCCCGCCTTATCAGACCATGCCACACCCATAGCCCCACTAGCCTTTGCTCACCCCTCTGGGGCCAGCGATCGCCCCAGGTCCATTAAAAGTCAATCCATTGTTGTGTGCGTGTTCCCCATGGCTCACATCTTCTCCGTCTTGGCTCGTGGCTTCCATTCCAAGATGGCTCCCAGCCACACCCCATAGTCTACACTCTGTGACAGGCCTTGCCCATTGGAGAACCAGCCAATCGGGAGACAGCAAATTAAAACCACCCTAAGGTGTCACCTTACCCCAATCAGACTGGCTAGGAGCAAGAGAACAAATGATACCAAATGCTGGTGAGGATGTGGAGAAAGGGGAATGCTCATTCACTGCTGGTGCGATTGCAGTCTCATGTAAATTCTATGGAAAACAGTGTGGAGCACTCTTAAAAAACTAAAAATGAACCTGCCGTATGATCTAGTTATACCACTCCTTGGCATAAACCCAAAGGATTCATCCTATTGTAGTGACACTTGTACAACCATGTTTGTTGCTGCTCTTTTCACAGTAGATAAGAGATGCGAGCAACCTAAGTGCCCCTCAGCTGAGTGGCTAACAAAAATGTGGTATATTTACACAGTGGAGTTCTATTCAGCAGTAAAGAAAGATGAAATAACGAAATTTGAAGGTAAATGAATGAATCTAGAAACTGTTACACTAAGTGACGTTATACAGACTCAGAAAAACAAACTCATGTATGTTCTCCCTCATATGTGGATCCTACTAAATCCTTTTAAATTCCAGGTTCTTTTATTAAGATGACACTATACAGCAGTCCCTTCTGCATGAAATAACTACTATCATCATAACTTCAGCTGAGCCTGATTGTTAAACATCGTCACAATTGGGCTTGTTGATTGTTGTTCTCATTCATTAAAAGCGGGTCAAGCAAGGTCATCGAACCCTCACTGGAGTATCCAGTCACTCTTCCCAGCCAACGATCTCTAATTTGGCCTTAATCACACATGGCCTCCTGGATTTGGGGAGGGCTAAAGTATACAATCTGGGGAAGGCTAGGAAGAGAAGGCATGACCCATGCTGGGTAAAGGCTTTCCAGTGTGCATACCCTTAGATCATACATACACCTCAGCAACCCCTCAGTTATCTCGGTAAGTAAGCTCAGTAAATTCATTGTTTCCCCAGCAAAACTTTAATCAAACATTGGCTTGACACTAGAACCTTAAAAGGGAATAAGCATTGCTTAGCATCCACAGGAAAAGAAGTCTCACAACAGATGGAAAATTTATTGATAATGCTATTATATGTCATAATTATTTTTTTAAAAGGAATATGAGAATGTAAAAGGTGTTAAAAGGATATGGGAATGGAGATATTTTCTAAAATAGAAAAAAAATGAGAAAGCCTAAGCAAATGATGAGGTCTGTATAGGTTTGTTAGGATATATAAAGGATGAGACAAAAATAATATACACATAATCTTAAAATTTCTATGGTCATAGTATAGTCAACTAGTTTAAGGAACAAAATATATGTCAAGTCAAGGTTTATCTAAGAATATTTGTTTTTTATATCAAGCCTTATCAACATAGCACATGATAATTAAAAGTACAATACTGGTGGAACTAACCTTATTGGATGTTTAACAGCCATAGTTTGAGGCCTATACTAATGTGGTCAGAGGGACTTAAAGGACAGTTTTTGCCCCTTGCCCTCCAAGGTTGACTAAGTTCCAGGAGACTATGGAACATCTCTCAAAATTTCCCGTAACTGTGGTGAGTTACCTATCCTCTTGTTCAGGGAGGACATGGACAACATCTCATCCATGCTTCCAAGTGAAGCCAGTCATGGTGGAGCAGGACCTTTGACCTATCTTCACATAAATAGAACTGGTAAAAGAAAGGAGTCGGGAGCTCCTCCCAAGCCCATGTTACCCCCAAGGAACAGATTCTCAAATGACCTCAAGTGTAAAAATAAATTGATTTATTTGGGTTAACTGTATGGTCTTAAACACCCAAAAGGAAAGTATAACCAAAGAGTAAAGTCATCAGTATATTTCTTTAAGAGTTCAAGCGATTACACTTCCCAGACATTAGGCTTAAGTCTGTATAAAATGTTATTTAGCCAATTATTTTGCACTGATGATTTTGTTTCTAAGCAGAAAATGATGCTCAGATGTAAGACTTTAAATCTTGGTCTGCAATACTGTAGGGGTCACCTGTAGCTAATGGAGACAACCAGCTGTTGTTCTAAAATGATGGCTAAATTTGTTTTCTCCTCCTATCTAGAAGCCTTTGAGAGGGAACTGACACTGATTCTAGCCACTCCAACAGCTATCAAAGTGCCTGAAAAATAAATCCTGGTTTACGGATAGTGATAGGGTTAGAGTTAGGATTAGGGTTTATTAGGATTAGGGCTAGGGTTAGAGGTAGGTTTAGGGTAAGAGTGAGGTTTAGGGATAAGACTAAAATTAGAGTTAGGGCTAGGGTTAGAATTATGGTTAAGGTTAGGACTAGGTTTGATTTTGGTTAATGACTAGTGCTAGGGTTAAGGTTAGAGGTAGTGTGAGGGCTAGAGTCACATTTAGGGTTAGGCTTAGGTTTATGGTTAGGGTTACATTTAGGGCTAGGACTGTTTAGGGTCAGGTTTGTATTAGGGCTGGAGTTAAGATTAGTGTTATGGTTAGGGTTGGCTCTAGGGTTATGTTTAGGATTACGCTTATGGTTAAGGTTAGGTTTAAGGATGGTTTAGGGCTATGGTTATGTTTAGGTTTAAAATTAAAGGTACGGTTAGGGATAGGGTTGGCTCTAGGGTTATGTTTAGAGTTAAGATTATTGTTAGGGTTAGGTTTAAGGATGGTTAAAGGCTAGGGCTACAGTTACATTTAGGTTTAGGATTAAAGGTATGGTTAGGGATAGGTTTAGGTTTAGGCTAAGAGCTAGGTTTAGGGTTAGGGCAGGTTTATGTTTAGTGTGAGGGTTTTGTTCAGTGATATGAATAGGGTTAGGTTTAGGGATATGGCTAGGGTTAGTGTTAGGTTTAGGTTTAGAGGTAGAGTTAGGGCTAGATTTAGGGTTGTGTTTAGGGCTAGGTGTAGAGTTAGGGCTATGCTTGTATTCAGGTTAGGGTTAGGGTTAGTGTTATGGCTAGGATTATGCTCAGGGTTAGCATTACATTTAGGGTTTAGATAAGGGTTAGGGTTAGGACTAGGATTTGGGTTCCAACTAGGGTTAGGTTTAGGGTTCAGGTTAGGGTTAGGGCTAAGGTAGGGTTTAGGGTTAGGGTTCGGTTTAGGACTAGGGTTATGTTTCCAGATAGGATTAGGATTAGGTTTAGTGATAGGGCTGTGGTTAGGGTTAGGTTTAGGGTGAAATGTAGGGTTAGCATTAGGGTTAAAGTTAAGGTTAGAACTGGCTTAGGGTTAGGGCTAAAGTTAGGGTTTGGTTAGGCTTTGTTTAAGGGTTAGGATTAGTGTTAGGTTTAGAGTTTGGTTTAGTTTTAGTGCTAGGCCAATGGCTAGGTGAAGCAGTTACTAATACAGTTAGGCTTAGGAATATAGTGAAGGTTAAGTTTAGGGCGAGGGTTATAATGAGGTTTAGTGTTAGGTTAGGTTTAGGATTAGGGCTAGGGTTAGGGCTATGGTTGTTGTGATGGTTTGAATGAAAATGTCCCCCATAGGCTCCAAGTATTTGGATATTTTGTCCCCACATGGTGATGCTGTTTTGGGAGGTTTTAGAAGGTGTGGCTATCCTGAAGGAAGTATGTCACTGGGAGTGGGCTTAGAGAGTTCTTGCAGGATCCCCAGCTGCACTCTTGTTTCCTGTGCCTGCCTGATGATGTGAGAGCTTAGCTTCTGCTGCTCCTGTTTCAGCCACCTCCAGCCACAGTGCCTCCTCACCATGAAGGACTATAATTCCCATGGAACCATAAGCTCAAATAAATTATTCTTTCTATAAATTTGCTTGGGTTAGTGTTTCTATCACAGCAACAGAAAAGTGACTAATATACTAACCCTAACCCTACATTTAAAACTAAACCTAAACTTAATCATAACCCTAGTCCTTAACCTAACCTTAAACCTAGCCCTAAATGGAACCCTAACTCTAAATCTAAATCTAAGCCTAACCCTAAACCTTACCCTAGCCCTAACCCTAAGCCTAACCCTAAACCTAACCCTAGTCATTACCTAAATCCTAATCCTAACTCTAACCGTATTCAAACCCTGAATGTAATGCTAACCCTGAGCATAATCCTAGTCATAACACTAACCCTAGCCCTAACTGCAATCCTAAACTTAGCCCTAACTCTACCTCTAAGACTAAACCTAACACTCACCCTAGCTGTATCCCTAAACCTAACCCTAACCCTAACCCTATTTCTATCACTAAGCATAACTGTAACACTAAACCTAAACCTAGCCTTAACTCTAAACCTAAACCTAGCTCTTAGCTTAACCATAAACCTAACCCTAACCCTACCTTTAAACCTAAACTTAACCATAGCACTAGCTCTTAATCTAACATTAAACATAGCCTTAAACTGAACCCTAACCCTAAATCTAAACCTATGCCTAACCCTACATATAACCCTAGACCTGACACTACCCCAACCCTAACCGTAATGTTAACTCTAAACTTAACCCTAGAGCCAACCCTAACCCTAACATAGTCCTAATTCTAACCCTAAGTCCTAATCCAAACATAATCCCACCCCTAACTGTAACCTAATCCTAATCCTAAACATAATCCCTAACTGTAAACCTAAACCTAAGCCTAAACACGCATGTAACCCTAGCCATAACCCTACTGCTAACCCTAAAACATAACCCTAGCCTTAACTCTAAAATATACTAATCCTAAACAAAACCCCAAACCCCTAGGCCTAAACCTAACCTTAGCCATTACCGTAATCTTAAACCTAGACCTATCACTAAATGTAAAAATAAACCTAAGCCTAACCCAACATGTAACCCTACCACTCAATCTTAATCTAATCCCCACCCTAAATATAACCCTAGACACAAATCTTACCATAACCCTAACTCCAGCCCTAATCGAAAAACTAGCACTAAACCTAACTGTAACTCTAGATCTAACCCTAATACTAACCCCAATATTAATTTTTGAGCTAACCCTAACACTAGCCATAAACATAATCCTAACTCTATCCCTAGCCCTAGCCCTAATCATAACCCTAAACCTCCACCTAGAACTAACCCTAACCATAGCCCTAGCCATAAACCTAATACTAAGCCTAAACCTAACCCTAGAACTAATCCTAACCCTAATCAAATCCCTAACCATAATTGAAACCTGAAACTTGCCTGTAGACCCTATCCTATGTTTAATCCTAACCCTATTCTAAATGTAAATCTAGACCTGAACCTAACTCTAACCCTAACCATAATCCTAACACAACCTCAATCTAACTATAAACACAACCCTAGCCCTAACCCTAACCCTGATCATATTCCTTAAACTCCCCCTAGAACTAACCCTAACCATTAACCCAATTCTAACCTTTGACCTAATCCTAACCTTAAACCTAACTCTAGCCTTAGCCATAAACCTAACCCTAACACTAACCCCAACCCTAACTCTAGACCCAACCTTAATATTAGCCTTAATATTAACTTTTGACCTAACCCAGACCCAAACCTAAGCCCTACCCATAAATCTAAACCTAACTCTAGCCTTAGCACTAACCCTAACTCTAATCATAAACCTAAACCTTCCTCCAGAACTAACCCTAACCATAGCCCTAACCAAAACACTAATCCTAAACCTAACCCTAACCCTAACCCTAGAACTAACTCTAACCCTAACTACAATCTTAACACTTAACCTCGCCCTAACCATACACAACCTTAGTCCCATCCCTTAAGCTAGCCCTAAAGCTAACCCTAATCCTAACCTTGAGTAACCCTACCCCTACCCCTAACCCTAACCCTAACCTATCCTGAAGCCTAAACATAATCCTAGCCTTAACTCTAAACCTAATTTAAAAAAAGGGTTAGCCTTAAACCTAACCCTAACCTTAAAGAAAAAAAAAAAAATCAGACCTACCCTAACCCTAACCCTAATATTAACATTTTAGCTTATCCTAACCCTAACACTAGCCCTAGTCATAAGCTAACCTTAATCATACCCCTTGCCCTAACCCTAAACATAATGCTAAACCCAATACTACACCTAACATAACCCTAACCGTATACCTAACCCTAATCTTAAGCCTAAACCTAACCATAGACCTAATCCTAAACCTAACACTAATCATAATCTTAACCCTTAACCTAACCCTAAAAATAACCCTACTCTTAACCAAACCTAAATATAACCCTAACCTTTGCCCTAGCCCTAACACTAACACTAACCTTAGACCTAAGCCTAAACCTACACATAATCCTAGCCCTAAGCCTACCTTTAACACTAATCTGAACCCTAATCCTAAAGCTAAAGCCAAACCTCAACTTAACCATAATGCTAAACATAAGGCTAGTCCTAATACTAAGTCTAACCCTAATTTTAACCATAATCGTAACCCTAAACATAACACTATCCCTAACATAACCCTAGCCCTAACTCTAAACCTAAAACTAGCCATAAATCCTAACTTAATCCTAAACCGAAGCCCAACAATAAACCTACGCTTAGCTTTAACCCTACCCTACCCCTAATACTAACTCTAACCACAACCATAACCATAACCCAAAACCTAAACCCAGCCCTAACACTAAATATAGTCTTAAACCTAAGCCTAACTCTACACGGACCCCTAACAATAACCACACCCCTAAACCTAAATCTAGTGCTAATCCTAAATATAACCCTAAATGTAATCCTAACCCTAATTCTAATCCTAACTCTAACCCTAGCCCTAACCTTAATCTTAACCCTAAACCTAACTCTAAACATAATTCTAAATATAACCCAAATGATAATCCTAACCCTTAACCTAACCCTAACCTTAACCTAAGCATAAACCTATACTTAACCTTACCCCGAAATGTAACCCTAATCCTAACCCTACTCCTAACACAAACCCTGGCCTATCCCGAATATTAACTATTGACCTAACCCTAGCCCTAACCCTAACCCTAATCCTAACCTTAAAAAATGCCCATCACTGAACCCTAACACTAGCCCTAACCCCAACCAGAATTCCTATCCCTAATCCTAACTCTAGGGATAATGCTAACCCTAACCATAACAATAATCCTAACACTTAACCTCACCCTAATCCTAAACACAAACATAGCCCTAACCCTAACCCTAACCTATCATTAAACTTGAATATAACCCTCTCCCTAACCTTTAACTTCACTCTATTCCTAAGCCTAACTGAATTTATAACTGCTTCACCAAACCTATCTCTCACCCTAACCATAGGCCTAGCACTGAAACTAACCCTAACTCTAATACTAAACCTAAAACTAATCCTAACCCTTAACTGAACCCTAACCAAAACCTAACTTTAGCCATAACCCTAAGCCTAGCTCAAAACTTAACCTTAACATTAACCCTAACCATAGCCATAACCATACATCTAACCTTAAACCTAACCCTAACCATAGCCCTGTCTCTAAACCTAATCCTAACCCTATCTGGAAACCTAACCATAGTCCTAAGCCTAACGCTAACCATAAACCTTATCCTATTCCTAACACTAACTGTAACCTTAACCCTAAACATAGCCCTAGACAGAATCCAAATTCTAGTCCTAACCCTAACCCTAACCCTTATCTAAACTCTAAACATAATGCTAACCCTTAGCATAATCCTAGCCATAACACTAACCCTAACCCTAACCATAACCTGTATATAACCCTAGGCCTAACCCTAAGCCTAGCTCTAACCACAACCCTAAACCTAGCCCTAACTCTTCCTCTAAGCTTATCATAACACTAACCCTAACCATATCCCTAAACCTAACCCTAAACCTAACTTTATTCATATCACTAAACACAACCCTAACACCAAATATAAACCTAGCCCTAACTCTAAACCTAAACCTAACTCTTAGCCTAACCCTAACCCTACCTTTAAACCTAAACCTAAATGTAACCACAGCCCTAGCCCTTAACCCGAAGTTAAACCTAGCCCTAAACTGAACTCTAACCCTTAAACTAAACCTAAGCCTAACCCTACACATAACCATAACCCTGAACTATGCCTACCCCTAACCATAATCTTAACCCTAGCCCTAATCCAAACCTTACACCTAAGGCTAACCTTAATCCTAAACATAATGCCAGGCTTAACTGTAACTCTAATCATAAACCTAAGCCTAAACTTTAATGTGACTCTAGCCATCACACTACCTCTAACTCTAACCCAGCACTAATCGTTAACCAAAACCAAACTTAGTCCTAACCTTAACCCTAATCCTAACCCTAGCCCTAACCCTAGTTTTAGTCCTATCCCTAAATGTAACACTTACCTAAACTTTTCCTCTAACCCTAGCCCTAATCCTAACTCTAGCTCTAAACTTGATTCTAACCCTAGCACTAACCCTAACCCTAATCCAAACTCTAACTCTATCACTAGCCCTAAACCAAACCCAAACTTTGCCCTAACTCAAACCCTAATCATAACCATAACCCTATCCCTAATATTAAACTTTGGCCTAACCCTAAGCCTAGCCCTAGCAATAAATGTAACCCTAACCCTGGCATTAACATTTAGACCCCTAGACAGAACCATAACCTACTCTAACCCTAATTCTAATGCTAACCCTAATCATAACTCTAGACCTAATCCAAAAACCTAACCCTAACCATAATCCTAACATATAACCTAATTGTAAACCTAAACACAAACCTAGCCCTAAACCTAGGCCTAGCCCTAAACTTAGCCCTAATTCTAACCCCAACCAAAACCCTAACCCTAATACAACCCTAACACCAAACATAACCCTATCTCTAACATTAACCCTAGCCCTAAACTTAACACCAATCCTAACCCTAAATATAACCCTAACTCTAAACGTAATTCTAGCCCTACCCCAAGCCTAACCCTAAACCAAATAATAACCATAACCCTAGACGCAACCCTAAACCTAACCCTAACCATAAATCTAAATGTAACTTTAAATTGAAACATAGCACTAGAACTAATCCTAACCCTAAAACTAGCCCTAACCTTAACCCCAATCATAACTAACCCTAGAACTAACCCTAGCCCTAACCCTAAAACTAATATTAAACTTTGACCTAATCCTAACCTTAAACCTATCCCTATACATAACCCTAACTCTAGCCCTAATCCTAATCTTAACCCTATACCTATCCCTATATGTAACCCTAACATTAGCCCTAACTCTTAACCTTAAACCTAATCCTAAACCTAACCCTAAACATAACCCTAGCTCTAACCCTGAATTTATTCCTAAACCTAAACCTAACTTTACATGTAACCATTGCCTTACCATACCTCTAATTCTAATCCTAACCCTAAATCTAAACATAATCCTAGCACTAACCCTAACCCTAATCCTAACCTTAAATCTAAACCTAAGCCTAAACATACATGTAACCCTAACCATGACCATACCACTAACACTAAAACATAACCCTAGCCTTAACCCTAAAACATATAATAATCCTAACCAACACCCTAAACAAACCCCTAACCCTAAACCTAACCTTAGCCCTTACCATAATCCTAAAACCAGCCTTATAACCAAATATAAACCTAAACCTAAACCTAACCCTAATCCTAACCCTAACCTAACAATAAACCTAATCCTAGCTCAATCCATAATGCTACTCGTAACCCTAAACTTGCCCTAGACTTAAACCTAACAGTAGCATAACCCTAACCCTAATCCTAACACTTAACCTAAACCAAACCCTAAACATATCTCTAACCCTATCCCTAACTCTAACCCTAGATCTAGCCCTAAACCTAAAAGTAACTCTAAACCTAAACCTAATTGTAGCCCTAGCCCTTAACGTGACCTTAAACATAGCCCTAAATCGAACCTTAATCCTAAATCTAAAAATAAGCCTAAACCTACATGTAACCCTATCCCTGACACTACCCTGAGCCCAAACCATAATCTCAACCCTAAAAATAACCCTAGAACCAACCGTAACCCTAACTCTAATCTTAACCCTAACCCTAATACAAACCCTAGTCCTAATCCTAAACCTAATCTTAAATACAATCCCAAGGCTAACAGTAACTCTAATCATAAACCTGAGCCTAAGCCTAAATGTGACTCTAGCCCTCAAACTATGTCTAACCCTAATCCTAGCACTAGTCTTAAACCAAACCCAAACCTAGTCCTAACCTTAACCCTAATCCTAACCCTAGCACTAACCCTAATTCTAGTCCTATCCCTAAACCTCATCCTTACTCTAAACCTACCTCTAACCTTAGCCTTAATCCCAACCCTAGTCCTAGCCCTAACTCTAACCCTAGCCTTAACCCTAACCCTAATCCTAAATCTAACCCTATCATTAGCCCTAAATGAAACCCAAAATTTGCTCTACCTCTAACCCTATTTATAACCCTAACCCTAGCCCTAATGTTGAACATTGACCTAACCTTAACCCTAGCTCTTACAATAAACATAACTATAACCCTGGTCCTAACATTTAGACCCCTGGACAGAACCCTAAACCTACCCTAACCCTAAACCTAACTCTAGACCTAATCCAAAACCTAACCTTAACCGTAATCCTAACACTTACCATAATCGTAAACCTAAACACAATTCTAGCCCTATCCCTGGGCCTAGCCCTAACCATAGCTCCACTTCTAACCCCACCCTAACCCTAAGTCTAATAAAAACCTAACACTAAACATAACCATACCCCCAGCATTAACCCTAGCCCTAAACTTAACCCCTATCTTAACCCTAAATGTAACCCTAACCCTAAATATAATTCTAGCCCGTCACTAAGCCTAACCAAAACCAAATGCTAAACGTAATCCTAGACCCAACCCTAAGCTTAACTCTAAGCCTAAGCCTAAAACTAATTCTAAATTGAAACACAGTCTTAACCCTAATCCTAACCCTAAAACTAGCCCTAGCCTTAACCCTAATCATAACCCAAGACTAACTCTAGAACTAACTGTAACCCTAAACCCAATGTTAAACTTTGACCTAACCCTAACCATAAATCTACCCCATACGTAATCCTAACCCTACCCTTAATTCTTATCTTAGCCCAGAACTTACCCCTATACATAACCCTAACACTAGCCCTAATCCTAACTTAACCCTAAACCTAACCCTAGACTTAACCCTAACACTAATCTTAACACTTAACCTAACCCTAACCCTAAACCAATTTCTATCCCTATCCTTATCCCTAGCACTGACCCTAAACCTAACCCTAAACACAAATCTAGCCCTAACCCTGAACTTAACCCTAAACTTAAGTTTAGCCCTACAGGTAACCCTAGACCTAATTCTAACCATACCTCTAATTCTAATGCTAACCCTAAACCTAACCCTAACCCTAAACCTAATTTTTTTTTAACCTAAAATTTTTAAAAATTTATTTTATGTGTACAGGTGTCCTTCATCTATATGAAATTCCAGAAGAAATGTGTGACTGGTTATTCTGTTTCCTTTGTTCTCTGTTCATAGATGACAACGGCATGTCGACCAAAATGATGCCAATTTGTATATTCAAATATCACCTAGTAGCCCTTTTCTTTTACAGTTATTTATTTATTTATTTATTCATTCATTCATTCATTCATTCATTCATTTGTGTGTACCTGTGCTACAGCAACTGTGTGGAGATCAGAGGACAACTGTGGGACTCAGCTCTCCCTTACCCTAATGTGGGTGCCAAGGATTAAACTCAGGTCATCAGGCTTGGCAGCACACACCCTTACCAACTGAGTAAGGCCATCTTGCTGGTCCTCCTTTTGTTTTTTGTTTTTGTATAACAAATTGTCTTTGAAATATTTGCATTGTTTAAGCTTTTGTTTTGGTCATCTTTACTTATTCTGCATGAAGTTAAATATTAAAGCATAAAAGGTTTACTTTAAAGCCAGTTGTGGTGGCGCTAAACCTAATCTTAATCCCAAACCTAAACCTAAGCCTTAACATACATGTAAACCTAGCCATAACCCTACCACTAACTCTAAAACATAACACTAGCCTTAACCCTAAAACATAAACTAATCATAAACAAATACCCAAACACACCTTTAACCCTAAACCTAACCTTAGCTATTATCCCTAACACTAAACGTAAATCTAAACCTAAGCCTAATTTTACATGGACCCCTAACAATAACCTTAATGCCAAACCTAAATCTAATGCTAATTCTAAATATAACCCTAAATGTAATCCTAACCCTAACTCTAGCCCTAACCCTAACTCTAGCCCTAACCTTAATCTTAAACCTAAACCCAACTCTAAACATAATCCTGAATGTAACCCTAATCATAATCCTAACTTTTAACCTAACCCTACCCTAAACATAAACCTACATTTAACCCTACCCCTCAATGTAACCCTAACCCTAACCCTAGTCCTAATACAAACCCTGACCCTAAACCTAATATTAAGTTTTGACCTAACCCTAGCCCTAACCCCAACCCTAACCCTAGTCCTAACACAAACCCTGACCCTAAACCTAATATTAACTTTTGACCTAACCCTAGCCCTAACCCTAACCCTAAACCTAACCCTAATTCTAACCCTAAACCTAAACCTAGGCCTAACCCTAACCCTAACAATAATCCTAACACTTAACCTCACCCTAATCCTAAACACAAACATACCCCTAACCCTAAACCTAGCCCTAATCCTAACCCTCACCTAATGCTAACCCTGAATATAACTCTCACCCTAACCTTAACCTTCTCTCTATTTCTAGGCCTAACTGAATTTGTTACTCCTTCATCAATCTATCTCTTACCCTAACCATAGACCCAGCACTAAAACTAACCCTAACTCTAATCCTAACCCTAACACTAATCCTAATCCTTAACCAAACCCTAAATTTAGCCCTAACCCTAAGCCTAGTACTAAACTTAACCCTAACACTAACTAACCTTAGCGCTAACCTTACATCTAAACCTAAATCTAACCCTAACCATAGCCCTATCACTAAACCTAATCCTAACCCTATCTGTAAACCTAACCCGAGTCCTAAGATTAACCCTAACTTAAACCTTACCCTAGCCCTAACCCTAGTCTTAACACAATCCTAACCTGAACCCTAAACCCAACCCTACTCCTAACCCCAATTCTAGCCCTAATCCTAACACTTTTCCAAACCCTAAACGTAATATTAACCCCGAGCATAATCCTAGCCATAATACTAGCTCTAACTCCAACCCTAACCCTAACCCTAACCTTAACCTGAATATAACCCTATCCTTAACCCTAACCCTAGCACTAACCTCAACCCTAAACCTAGCCCTAACTCTATCTCTAAACTGAAACTTAACACTAACCCTAGCTATATTCCTAAACCTAACCCTATTGGCATCACTAAACATAACCCTAACACTAAACATAAACCTAGCCCTAACACTAAATCTAAACCTAGTTATTAGCCTAACCCTAAACTTAACTCTACCTTTGAACCTAAACCTAAACCTATCTGTAGCCCTAGCCTTTAACCTAACCTTAAACCTAGCCTTAAACTGAACCCTAACCCTAAATCTAAACCCAAGCCTAACCTTAAACCTAGCCCTAAACTGAACCCTAACCCTAAATCTAAACCTAAGCCTAACCTTAAACCTAGCCCTAAACTGAACCCTAACCCTAAATCTAAACCTAAGCCTAACCTTAAACCTAGCCCTAAACTGAACCCTAACCCTAAATCTAAACCTAAGCCTAACCTTAAACCTAGCCCTAAACTGAACCCTAACCCTAAATCTAAACCTAAGCCTAACCCTACACATAACCCTAGCCCTGCCACTACCCCTAACCCTAACCATAATCTTAACCCTATACATAACCCTAGAGCCAACCCTAACCCTAACGTTAATACTAACCCTAGCCCTAATAGAAACCCTAGTCCTAAAACTAACCCTAATCCTAAACATAATCCCAGCCCTAACCTTAACCCTAACCACAAACCTAAGCCTAACCTGAAATGTGACTCTAGCCATCACACTACCTCTAACTCTAACCCTGGCACTAGTTGTAAACTAAACCCAAAGCTAGTCCTAACTGTAACCCTAATCCTAACCCTAGCCTTAAGTCTAATTCTAGTCCTATCCCTAAACCTAACCCTTATCCTAAACCTACCTCTAACCCTAGCCCTAATCCCAACCAGCCCTAGCCCTAAACCTAACTCTATCCATAGCCTTAACCCTAACACTAATCCTAACTCTAACCCTATCACTGGCCCTAAACCAAACCCAAACTTTGCCCTAACCTTAACCCTAATCATAACCCCAGCCCTACCCCTAAAAATAAATGTAACCCTAACCTGGCCCTAACATTTAGAACCCAGGATGGAACCATAGCCCTACCCTAACCCTAATTCTAATCCTAACCCTAAACCTAACTCTAGAACTAACCCAAAAGCTAACCCTAACCATAATCCTACCACTTAACCTAATCATAAATCTAAACACAAACCTATCCCTATCCCTAGGCCTAGCCCTAACCCTAGCCCTAATTCTAAATTCAACCCTAACCCTGAGCCTAATACAACCCTGACAATTAACATAAACCTATCCAAACATTAACCTTAGCCCCAAACCAAACCCCAATCCTAACCCTAAATATAACCCTAACCCTAAACATAACTCTAGCCCTACCCTAAACCTAACCCTAAACCAAATGCTAAACATAACCCTAGACCCAACCATAAACCTAACCCTAAACCTAAATCAAACTCTAAATTGAAGCATAGCCCTAGCCCTAATCCTAACCCTAAAACTAGCCCCAACCTTAACTCTAATCATAATCCAAGACTAACCCTAGGACTAACCTTAACCCTAAGTTTAATATTAAACTTTGACCTAATCCTAACCCTAAATCTACCCCTATACATAACCCTAACCCTAGCCCTAATCCTAACCCTAACCCTAACCTAAAACCTACCCCTATACATAACCCTAATACTAGCTCTAATCCTAATCTTAACCCTAAACCTAACCCTAGACCTAACCCTAACACTAACCTTAACAATAAACCTATCACTTAACCTAACTCTAACCTTAACCCTGCACCTAGCCCTAACTCTACCTCTAAACCTAACCCTAACCATAGCTCCAACCTAATCCTAAACCTACCCCTAGCCCTAACCCAAACACTAATACTAACCCTAACCTTAACCTAGTGCCAACCCTAATTAAAACCATAGAACTAAACTTACCCTAACCCTATCCTAACCCTAAACCTAAACATAACCCTAGGACTAACCCTAACCCAAAACCTAAACTGGCACCTACTCCTAAAGGTAACCCTACCCCTAACCACAAACTTAACACTAACCTAAGCCTAACCATAGAACTAAACCTTAGCCTAACCTAACCTTAACCCTAAGCATTACACTAGCCCTAAACTTAATGCAAATCCTAACCCTAAATTAACCCTAACCCAACAATGTACCTAGACCTAACATTAACTATAACCCTAAACCAAAGCCTAATCCTACATGTAATCTAGCCCTAATCATGCCTTTAACCCTAACCCTAATCCTAACACTATCCTTAGCCCTAAACCTAACTCTACACTAGTCCTAACTCTAACCCTAACAAGAACCCTAATCCCACACCTAGCCTTAACCCTACTTCTAGCCCTAACCCTAACCATAGCCCCAGCCTAATCCTAACCCTAAACCTATACCTAGTTCTAACCCAAACACTAATACTAACCCTAACCCTACACCTACCCCTAAACCTAACCCTAACAACAGCCATTAACATTAAAGCTAACCCTAAAGCTAGCCCTAGCCTGAAAACTAATCCTAACCCAAACCCTAATCCTATCCCTATCCCTAATCCTAACCCTTACCCCAATTCTAACCCTAATCCTAACCCTATCGTACCCCTAAACATAACCCTAGGACTAACCTCAATCCACAACCTAAACCAGAGCCTACCCCTACAGGTAATCTTACCCTTAAACATAAACCTAACCCTAAAATAAGCCTAACCCTAGACCTAATCCAAACCCTAACCCTAGCCCTAAATTTAACCCTAACTGTATCCATAACCCTAGTCCTAACCCTAATCCTAACCCTAATCCTAGCCCTTGCCCTAAACCTAACAATAACCCTATCCATAATCCTAATCTTTTCCTAACCGTAACACTAAACATAACACTCACTCTACCTCTAACCTAAACTTCGCCCTAACTCTAACCATAACCCTAATCCTAGCACCAGCCCTAATATTAAACCTAAATATAATGCTAGACCCAAACCTAACCCTAACCCTGACTCTAACCCTAGCCCTAGACCTAAATGAAACATTAACCCTAGTGCTAACCCTAATGATAATGCAAAACTAACACTAGACCTAACATTAACCCTAATCCTAATATTAACCTTTGACCTACCACTAACCATAACACTAGCCCTAACTATAAACCTAAACCTAAACTTATCCCTAGCTCTAACTCTAAACCTAACAGTAATACTAAAAATAACCTTAGACCTAATGCTAAATGTAACCCTAATCCTATTATGAAACCTAAACCTAAACAAAACTCTAGTCGTAACTGTAACCCTAGCCCTAAACCTAACCCTAACCCTAGCTCTGATCCTAACCCTAGTCCTTAACCTAACCCTAAGCCTAATCATGACACTAGTCCTAACCCTAACCCTAGTCCTAACCCTAAACCTAATCCTAACCCTAAACCTAATGCTAACCCTAAACATTACCCTAGCCCTAAACCTGACCCTAACCCTAATGCTAACTCTGAACATAAACCTAGCCCTAACCCTAACCGTCACACTATTTCTAAGCCTAAACCTATATGTAACCCCTGGTGTAAACATATTTATAACATTAACCTTAATATTAACCTTTGACCAAACCTCAGCTTAACATTAGTCCTAGCCATAAATTTAACCCTAACCTTAGCCTTAGCCCTAACCCTAAATCTAATCCTCACCATAAAACTTACCCTATAAATAACCCTAATCATAACCCTAAACCTAATTCTAACCCTAAACCTAGTCCAAACTCTAACTCTAACTGTAATTGTAACACTTAACCTACCCTAACCCTAAACAAAACCTTAGCCCTAAACCTACAATAGCTGTAATAATAACCCTAACCCTAACCTGAACCCTAATCCTGAACATAACTCTAGGACTACCTTAAACATAACCTGGCCCCAACCCTAGCTTTAACCCTAAGAGTAATCCTAACACTAACCATAATCCTGGCTCTAACACTAATGTTAATCCTAACTCTACATGTAGCCTTAGACTTAACCCTACCTCTAACCCTAACCCTAAACCTAACCCTAATACTAACTGTAGCCTAGCCCTAAACCTAACCCTAACTCTAGCCCTAACCATAACCCTAATCCTAGCCCTAAACCTAATACTAACCCTAACTCTAAACCTAATCCTAAACCCTAATGCAAACTTAACACTAAACATAATACTACCCTAATACTAATTCTAACCCTAACTCTAATCTTAATTCTAAATGTAAACCCTGACTGGAACCTAACCCTAACCCTAACACAAGACCTAACACTACACACAACCTGAATCCTAGCACTAGCCCTAACATTAACCTTAAAAACACCCTAAATGCTGTCTCTAATCATAACTCCAAAACTAACCTGAGACCTAACCCTAAACCTAACCTTCACATTATCCTTTGACCTAGGCCTAAGCCTAATCCTTACCCTAAACCTAACATGAGACCTAATCTTAACCCAAAACCTAACACTACACCTAATCTTAAACTTAACCCTAACACTAAACACAACTCTAAAAGTAAAGGTAATCATAAACCTAACACTAGGCCTAACAAAACCCTAAACCAAAACCTTAGCCTAACCCTACAAGTAATCCTAGGCATAACCCTACCTTTAACCCTAAGCCTAACCCTAACCCTAAAGCTGAACCTTAACCTAACAACGCTAAACATAATGTTAGTCATAACCCTAACCCAAACCATAACTGTATCCTTAATCCTAACCCTAACCTAATCCTAAACACAACTGTAACCTTAACCCTAATCCTAAACCTAAACCTAAGCTTAACACTACATGTAAGCCTATTGCTAACCCTAACCCCAATCCTAACCCTAAACAAAATCCTAGACGCAACCCTAAACCTAACCTTAATGTTAACTCTAGCCCTAACCCACACCCTGAACCTAGCCCTAACCCTAAATGTAAACCTATACCTAAGCCTAACCCTACACATAACCCTAAACATAACCCTCCCACTAAACTTTAATCAAATCATAACCCTGAATGTAAACCTAGATGCAAACCTAACCTAACCATAACCCCAGCTCTAGTCCAAAAACTACCACTAACTCTAACTGTAACTCTAGACCTAACCCTAACACTAACCTTAATACTGATTTTTGAGCTAACCCTAATCTTAGCTCTAGCCATAAACCTAATCCTAAAGCTAGCCCTAGCCCTAACCCTAACCCTAACCCTAAACATAACTCTAAATCTCCCCCTAGAACTAATCCTAACTGTAGCCCTAGCCATAAACCTAATACTAAGCCTAAACCTAACCCTAGAACTAATCCTAATCCTAAACCTAAGCATAATCCTATCCTGAAACTTGCCCATAGACCCAATCCTAAATTTAATCCTAAACCTACTCATAGACCTAAACCTAGACCTAACCCACCATAATCCTAACACTTAACCTCACCTAAACCTAAACCTGATCCTAGTCCCAACCCTAAGTCTATCCCTAACCTTATTCCTGAACCTAAACCTAAACCTAAACCAATCCCTAAACTTAACCTTAACTATAATCCAAACACTTAACCTCACTCTAACCTTAAATACAACCCTGTACCTAACCATAACCCTGATCATACTCCTAACACTCACCTTAGAACTAACCCTAATCCTAAACCTAATAGTAACTTTGACCTGACCATAACCCTAACTCTAACCCTAGCCATAGCCATAAACCTAACCCTAACCCAAAACCTAACTCTAGACCTAACCCTAATACTAACTTTTGACCTAACCCTAATCCTAATCCTAACCAAAGCCCTAGCCATAAACCTAAACCTAACTTTAGCCTTAGCATTAACCCTAACCTTATCATAACCTTAAACCTCCCCTTAGAACTAACCCTAACCATAGCCCTAAACAAAACTCTAATCCTAAACCTAACCAGAACTAGAACTAATCCTAACCCTAACTCTAACCAGAATCTTAACATTTATCCTTATCCTATCCCTACACAAGCTTAGCCCTATCCCTAACCCTAATCCTAACTCAACCCTAACCCTAACCCTAACTCTAACCAGAATCTTAACATTTATCCTTATCCTATCCCTACACAAGCTTAGCCCTATCCCTTAACATAGCCCTAAAAGAAAGACTTATCTTAACACTAACCGTAACCCTAACCCTAACCCTAACTCTAACCTAACCCTAAGCCTAAACATAATCCTAGCCTTAACCCTAACTCCAATCTTATCACAAAACTGACCCTAACTTTAAAACTACCATTACACTTAACCCTAATCCTAATATTAACATTTGACCTTATCCCAGCCCTAACACTAGCCCTAGTCATAAAGCTAACTTACTGTAACCCTTGCCCTAACCCTAAATGTAATGCTAACCCCAATCCTACACATAAGATAACCCTAACCATAACCCTAATCCTAATCAAAACCCTAAGCCTAACCATAGACCTAAGCCTAACCATTGACCTAATCCTAAACTTAACCTTAATCATAATCCTAACCATTAACCCAACCTTAAACATAACCCTACCCTTAACCTAAACCTAAATATAACCTTGACCCTAGCCCTAGCCCTAACACTAACACTAACCTTAAACCTAAGCCTAAATCTACATGTAATCTTAACCCTAACCCTACCTCTAATCCAAACCCTAACCCTAAACCCAAACCTTATCTTAGATCTAACCCTAACCCTAACCCTAAACATAAACCTAATGCTAGCCCTATCCAGAAACCTAACCCTAGACCTAAACCTAATCCTAACACTAAACCTTACCCTAGTCCTAACCCTAACCCTAACCCTAGCCCTAAACCTAACCTAACACTAATCCTGAATATAACCCTCATCCTAACCATAACCTTCACTCTATTCCTAAGCCTAACTGAATTTGTAACTCCTTCACCAACCCTATCTCTAACACTAACCATAGGCCTAGCACTAAAGCTAACCTGAACTCTAACCCTAACCCTAAAAGTAATCCTAACCATTCACTGAACCCTAACTGAACCCTAACTTTAGCCCTAACCCTAAACCGAGTTCTAAACTTAATCTTAACCCTAACCCTAACCCTGCATCTAATCCTAAACCTAACCCTAACAACAGCCCTGTTGCTAAACCTAATCCTAACCTTATAGAGAAACCTAACCCTGGCCCTAACCCTAACCCTAAACCCAGTCCTAACTCAAATCCTAGCCCTAACTCTAAACCCTTATCCAAACCCTAAACATAATGTTAACCCTGAGCATAATCCTAGCCATAACACTATCCCTAACCCTAACCTGAATATAATCCTAGCCCTAACCCTAACCCTAGTCCTAACTGCACCCCTAAACCTAGCCCTAACTCTACCTCTAAGCCTAAACCTAACATTAACCCTGGCAATAACCTAAACCTAACCCTAAACCTAACCCTATTTGTATCACTAAACATAACCCTAACACTAAACATAAGCCTAGCCCTAACCCTAAACCTGAACCTAGCTCTTAGCTTAACCCTAACCCTACCTAACCCTACCTTTAAACCAAAACCTAAACCTAACCATAGCCCTAGCCCTTAATCTAACCTTAAACCTAGCTCTAAACTGAACCCTAACCCTAAATCTAACCCTAAGCCTAGCCCTACATGTAACCTTAGACCTGACATTACCCCAACCCTAACCATAATCTTTAACCCTAAACCTAATCCTAGTGCCAACCCTAACCCTAATCCTAATCCTAACCCAAATCCAAACCCTCATCCTAAACCTAACCCTAATCCTAAACATAATCCAAGAGCTAACCATAACCATAACCATAACCATAACCATAAACCTAAGCCTAACCCTAAATGTAGCTCTAGCCCTCACACTACCTCTAACCCTAACCCTAGCATTAGTCATAAACCAAACCCAAACCTATTCCTAACCTTAACGCTAATCCTAACCCTAGCCCTATCCCTAAACTTAACTCTAATCCTATCCCTAACCACAACCTTAATCCTAACTCTAACCCTATCACTAGCTCTAAACCAAACCCAAACTTTGCCCTAACTCTAACCCTAATCATAACCCTAATATTAGCCCTAATATTAAACTTGAACTAACCCTAACCCTAGGCCTAGCAATAAATGTAACACTAACCCTGGCCCTAACATTTAAACCCCTGGACGGAACCATAACCCTATCCTAAATCTAATTCTAAAACTAACTCTAGACCTAATCCAAAATCTAAACCTAACCATAATCCTAACACTTAACCTAATCATAAACCTAAACACAAACCTAGCCCTAACCCTAGCCCTAATTCTAATCCCAACACTAACCCTAAGCCTAATACAACTCTAACACTAAACATAACCCTCTCCCTAATCTTGACCCTAGCCCTAAACCTAACCCCAATGCTAACCCTAAATTTAACCCTAACCTTAAACATAACATTAGCCCTACCCTAAGCCTAACTCTAAACCAAATGCTAAACATAACCCTAGACCGAACGCTAAATTCAACCCTAACATTAAACATAAAACTAACTCTAAATTGAAACACAGCCCTTGGCCTAATCCTAACCCTAAAACTAGCCCTAACCTTATCCTTAATCATAACCCAAGACTAACCTTAGAACTAACACTAACCCTAAACCTAATATTAAACTTTGATCTAACCCTAACCCTAAACCTACCACTATACATAATTCTAACCCTAGCCCTAATCCTAATCTTAAACTTAAACCTACCCCTACACATAACCTTAACACTAGCCCTTATCCTAATCTCAACCCTAAACCTAACCCTAGACCTAAATCTAACAGTAACACTAACAATAAGCCTAACCCTTAACCTAACCCTAACCTTAGCCTTAACCCTACCTCTAACCCTAACCCTAACCATAGTCCAAGCCTAATCCTAACCCTAAACCTACCCCTAGCCCTAACCCAAACACTAATACTAACCATAACCCTAAACCCAACTTAACCCTAACCCTAACCCTTCACCTAAACTCAACCCTAACAATAACCCTAACATTAGAGCTAACCCTAATCCTTACCCTAAAGCTAGCCCTAGCCTGAAACCTAACCCTAACCCAAACCCTAACCATATGCCTAATCCTAACCCTTATCCCAACCCTAAACCTAAACATAACACTAGTCTTAACCTGAACCCTAAACCCAGCCCTAATACTAAACCTAAACATAGCCCTAGACCCAGGCCTAACCATAACCCTAATGCTAACATTAACACTAGCCCTAGCCCTAAACAAAACCCCTAACCCTCATGTTAATTTTTGACCTAACCCTAAAACTAGCCCTAGTTATAAACCTAACCCTAATCTTAGCCTTATCCTACCCTGAAACCTAATCCTAAACCTAATCCTAACCATAGACCTAACCCTAATCCTAACCCTAAACCTAATACTAAATATAACTCTAACCATAGTTGTAACCCTAACCTAACACTAACCGTAAACCTAACCATACTCTAAAAATAACATAGGACTAACTCTAAACCAAAACCTAAACCAGAGCCTACACCTACAGGTAACCCTACCCCTTAACCATAAACCTAAGCCTAATCCTAGGTCTAAACCTTAGCCTAACTTAACCCTAACCCTAAACATAATGCTAGCCCTAAACTTAACTCAAATCCTAACCTTAAATTAACCCTAACTCAAAAATGTACTTGGCCCCAACGCTAACCGTAACCCTAAACTGAAGCCTAACCCTACACGTACCCTAGCCCTAATCATACCTCTAACCCTAACCCTAATCCTAACACTATCCCTGGTCCTAACCCTAACTCTACCCTAACCCTAACCCTAACCCAACCCTAATACAAACTCTAACCCTACACCTAGCCCTAACCCTACCTCGAACCCTAACCCTAACCATAGCCCCAGCCTAATCCTAACCTGAAACTTACTCTTATCCCTACCCAAACACTAATAGTAACCCTAACCCTAAGCTACCCCTACCCCTACCCCTAGCCCTAACCCTAAAATAGACCTAACATTAAAGCTAACCCTAACCCTATTCCTAATTCTAACCTTACTCCAACTCAAACCTTAATCCTATCCTAACCCTAACCCAAAACATAACCCTAGAACTAACCCTAAACTAAGACCTAAACTGGAGCCTACCCCTAGAGGTAACCCTACCCCTAAACATAAACCTAACCCTAACCTAAGCCTAACCCTGGACCTAAACCTAACCGTGACCCTAGCTCTAACCCTAACCCTAAATGTATCCAGAAGCATAGGCCCAACCCTAATCCTAACCGTAATCCTACACCTAGCCTTAAACCTAACAATAACCCTATCCCTAATCCTAATCATTATCCTAACCGTAACACTAAACATAACACTCATCCTAACTCTAACCTTAAACTTCACTCTAACTCTAACCCTAACCCTAACCCTAACCCTAGGCTCAGCCCTAATATTAGACCTAAACATAACCTTAGACCCAAACCTAACCCTAACCCTGACCCTAACCCTAGCCCTAGACCTAAGTGAAACATAAACCCTAGGCCTAACTTTAACCCTAATCATAACTCAAAACTAACACTAGACCTAACATTAAGTCTAGTCCCAATATTAACCCTTGACTTAATCTAACTGTAACCCTAGCCTTAGCTATAAGCCTAAACCTAAACTTAGCGCTAGTTCTAACCCTAAACCTTACACTAATACTAAATATAACCTTAGACCTAACCCTAAATGTAACCTTAATCCTAATGCAAAACCTAAACCTAAACCTAAACCTAAACAAAACCCTAGCAGTAACACTAACCCTAGCCCTAAACCTAAACCTAATCCTGGCCCTGATCCTAACTCTAGTCCTAAACCTAACCCTAAGTCTAAACATAACCATAGTCTTAACCCTAACCCTAGTCTTAACCCTAACCCTAGTTCTAACCCTAACCCTAATCGTAACCTAATGCTAACCCTAAAAATTACCCTAACCCTAAACCTGACCCTATCCCTAATGCTAACATTAACCTATCCCTAACCCCAACCCTCACACTTTCTAAGCCTAAACCTACATGTAATCCCTGACCTAAACCTATTCTAACCCTAACCCTAACATTAATATTGGGCCAAAACCTAAATTTAATACTAGCCCTAGCCATAAATCTAACCCTAAACTTAGCCCTAGCCCTAACCCTAAATCTAATCCTCACAATAAAACCTACCCTATAACTAACCTTAATCGTAACCCTAAACCTAGTCCTAACCCTAACTCTAACCATAATTGTAATCCTTAACTTAACCTTAACCCTAAACATAACCTTAGCCCTAAACCTAGCATAGCCATAATTATAACCCTAACATTAACCCAAACCCTAACCCTAAACATAGCCGTAGGACTACCATAACCCTAACACTAAACCTGAGCCTAATACTACACATAACCCTGTCCCTAACTCTACATCTAACCATATCCCTAACCTTAACCCTAATTTTAGCCCTAGCCCTAAATGAAATGCTAACCTTAACCCTAACCCTAATTGTAATCACAACCTCAAAGCTAGCCCTAAACCTAAGACTAGCACTACACAATGCAGTACCCCAACCCTAATCTTAACCCTAACCCTTGCTCTAGCCCTAAATGAAACCCTAAACCTAATCATAACATAGAACTAACCCTAGACCTAACCCTAACCCTAAACCTAAACCTAACCCCAACCCTAACCCTTAGCCTTAAACCTAACCCTAACCTTAGCCCTAACACTAACCATAATCACAATCATAACCCTAAAACTAACTCTATTTCTTACCCTAACCCTTTGACCTAACCCTAATCCTAAACCTAGATCTAACCATAAATCAAACTCTAACTCTAGCCCTAATCCTAACAATAATCCTAACCCTTAACCTAACCCTAACCCTAAATATAACCCTACCCCCAAAGCTACCCTAGCCTTAACTGTAACCCTAACCCTTAGCCTAATCCTAAACATAACCCAAGGACCACCCTAACCCTAACTGTAGACCTCAGCCTAACACTAAATGTACCCAACCCCTAACCCTACCTCTAACTCTAACTGTAACCCTAACACTAACCCTAATGCTAACCTTAGCCCTAGCCCTAAACTAACCCTAGCTCTAACCCTAAACCTAATCTGAACCCTGAACTTTCCTCTAGACCCAACCTTAGGTATAGCTCTAACCTTATTCTTAAACCTAAATTTAAACCAATTCTAAACCTAACCCTAACCATAATCCTAACACTTAACCTCTCCCTAACCCTAAACACAAGCCTAGCCTTAGCCCTAAACATAATCATAACCCCAAAACTAACTGTAGAACTAACCCTAACACTAAACCTAATAGTGGCCTTTGACCTAACAATAATCCCAATGCTAGCCCTAGCACTCAACCCTAGCTTTAAACCTAACACTAATCCTAACCCTAACCATAATCTGGCTCTAACACTAATGCTAATCCTAACTCTACATGTAACTCTAGACCTATCCCTACCTCCAGCATCCTAACCCTAAACCTAACCTTAACACTAACCATAGCCTAGCCATAAACCTAACCCTAACTCTAGCCCTAACCCTAACCCTAACCCTAACCCTAATCTTAACCCTGACCCTAGCCCTAGTCCTATACCTAAAACAAATCATAACCCTAAACTTAATCCTAAACCCTAAGGTAAACCTAACACTAAACATAACACTAGGCCTAATAGTAATTCTAACCCTAACTCTAATCTAAATTCTAAATGTAAACCCTGACCCAAACCTAAACCTAACCCTAGCCCTAGACCTAACACTACACATAACCAAAACCTAGCACAGGCCTAACACTAACCTTAAAGATACCCTTAATCCTAACACTAATCATAACTCCAAAACTAACCTGAGACCTAACACTAAACTTACCCCTAATATTATCCTTAAATCCTACCCTAACCGTAACACTAGCCCTAGTCATAAAGCTGACACTAGCCATAGCCTAGCCTAACCCTAAACCTAATCCTAACCCTAAACCGACCCTTATATGTTACCCTAACCCTAGACCTAAGCCTAATCCTAACCCTAACTTGACATTAGGCTTAATCCTAACCCTAAACCTAACACTACACCTAATCTTAAACCCAACCCTAACCCTAACCCTAAACCTAACCCTAACCCTAAAGGTAACTGTGACCCTAACAGTAGGCTTAACACAAACCCTAAACCTAAACCTAAGCTTAACCATACAAGTAATCCTAGCCACAACCCTACCTTTAACCCAGAGCCTAACCCTAACCCTAAAGCTGACCTTAACCTAATGCTAACTGTAAACATAATCCTAGTCCTAACCCTAATCCAAACTGTAACTTTTTCCCTAATCCTAATCCTAAACCTAATGCTAGCCTTAAACATAACCTTAACCCTAATCCTAATGCTAACCATAACCCTAAACCTAAATCTAAGCCTAACCCTACATGTAACCTTATCCCTAACCCTAAACCAAATTGTAACCCTAAAGAAAACCCTAGACGCAACCCTAAACCTAACTCTAGTGCTAATTCTAGCCCTAACCCAAACCCTGAACCTAGCCCTAACCCTAAATGTAAACCTATACCTAATGCCTAACCCTACATGTAACCCTAATTGTAACCCTACCACTAAAATTTACTTAATCTAAGTCTAATCCTAACCCTAAATATAACCCTAGATGCAAACCTAACCCTAACCCTAACCCAGCCCTAGTCTGAAAACTAACACTAACCCTAACTGTAACTCTAGACCTAACCCTAACACTAACCCAACATTAATTTTTGAGTTAACCCTAACCCTAACCCTAGCCCTAGACATAAACATAATCCTAACTCTTGTCCCAGCCCTAACTCTAAATCTAACCCTAATCATAACCATAAACCTCCCCCTAGAACTAACTATAACTGTAGCCCTAGCCGTAAACCTTATACTAAGCCAAACCTAACTCTAGAACTAATCTTAACCCTAACCCTAATACTAACCATAATCCTAACCTGAAACTTGCTGTAGAATCAACCCTAAATTTTACTCTAACCTTATTCCTAAACCTAAACATAGACCTAAAGTTAACCCTAACCATAATCTTAACACTTAACCTCACTGTGACTCTAGACCCAACCCTAAATCGAGGCCTAACCCTATTCCTAAACATAAACCTAGACCTAAACCTAAGCCTAACCTTAACCATAATCCTAATACTTAAGCTCACTCTAACCATAAACACAATGCTAGCCCTAACCCTAACCCTGATCATAACCTTAAGACTCACCCTACAACTAACCCTAACCCTAAACCTAATAGTAACCTTTGACCTAACCCTAACCCTAATCCTAGCCCTAACCATAAACCTAACCCTAACCCTAACCATAACCCTAACTCTAGACCTAACCCGAATACTAACTCTAATATTAAATTTGACTTAATCCTAACCCTAACCCAAACCTTAGCTATAAACCTAAACCAAACTTTAGCCTTAACATTAACCCTAACCCTAATCATAACCCTAAACGTCCTCCTAGAACTAACCCTAACCTTACCCCTAACCAAAACCCTAATCATAAGCCTAAACCTAGCACTAGAACTAATCTCAACCCTAACCGTAATCTTAACACTTAACCTCTCCTTAACCCTATAAAACCTTAGCCTTATTCCTTAACCTAGCCCTAAACCTAACCCCAATCCTAACCCTAATAGTGACCCTAAACCTACCTCTAACCTAACCCTAAGCCTAAACATAATCTTAGCCTTCATGCTAACCTTAATCTTATCCCTAAACCTAACCCTAACCTTAAAACTAACATTAGACCCTAACTCTAACCCTAACCCTAACCCTAACCCTAATATTAACATTTCACCTTATCCTTACCCTTACACTAGCCATAGTCATAAACCTAACCTTAACCATAGCCCTTGCCCTAAGATTAAACATAATGCTAATCCTAATCCCACACCTAAGGTAACCCTAACCATAGCCCTAACCCTAATCTCAACCCTAAACCTAACCATAAACCTAATCCTAAACCTAACCCTAATCATAATCCTAACCCTTAACATAACCCTAAACATAACCCCACCCCTAACCTAACCCTAAATATAACCCTATTCCTAGCCCTAGCCCTAACACTAACCTTAAACCTAAGCCTAAACCTACATATAATTCTAGCCTTAACCCTACCTCTAACACTAATCCAAACCCTAACCTAACCCTAAAGCTAAACCTTAATCTGATCCTAACCCTAAACATAAGTCTAGGCCTAACCCTAACCCTAACCACAATCATAACCCTAAATCTAACACTAACCCTAAACATAACCCTAGCCCTAATCTTAAACATAATCCTAGCTCTAACCCTAACCCTACTCCTAACCCTAAACCTAAACATACATGTAATCCTAGCCATAACCCTACATCTAACCCTAAAACATAACCCTAGCCTTAACCCTAAAGCATATTCTAATCCTAAATAAAATTCCACACAAACCCCTAACCCTAAACCAAACCTTAGCCACCATCCTAACCCATACCTAGACCTATCACTAAATATAAACATAAACCTAAGCCTAACCCTACAAGTAATCCTAATCACAACTCTAAACCTAACCTAGCAATAAATCTAAGCCTAGCTCAAACCCTAAACCTAATCTGAACCCTAAATTTGCCCTAGACTTAAACCTAACACCAGCCATAACTCTAACCCTAATCATAACACTTAACCTAAACCAAACCATAAACATAACCCTTACCCTAACCCTAACTGTAATCTTAACCCTAGCCCTAACCCTAATGCTAACCCTAGCCCTAGCCCTAAACCTAAAACTAACCTTAACCCTAAACCTAATCCTAAACCCTAATGTAAACTTAACACTCAACACTAGCCCTAATACTAATTTGAACCCTAACTCTAATCTTAATTCTAAATATAAACTCTGACCAAAACCTAACCCTAATCCTAGACCTAACACTACACATAAGCTGAATCCTAGCACAAGCCCTAACACTAACCCTAAGACTAAGCTTAATCCTAACTCTAATCATAACTCCAAAACCTGAGACCTAGCCCTAAACCTAACCCTAATATTATCCTTTGACCTTACTGTAAACCTAACACCAGCCCTAATCATAAAGCTGACACTAACTGGAGCCTAGTCCTAACCCTAACCCTAATCCTAACCCTAAGCCTACCCCTATATGTGACCCTAACCCTAACCCTAATCCTAACCCTAAACCTACCCCGATATGTGACCCTAAGCCTAATCCTAACCCTAACACTAGGCCTAATCCTAACCATAAACCTAACACTGCATCTAATCCTAAACCTAAATCTAACCCTAAACATAAGCCTAAAAGTAACTGTAACCCTAACACTAGGCCCAACAGAAACCCTAAACTTAAACTTAAGTCTAACCCTACAAGTAATCCTAACCATAGCCCTACCTTTAACCCTAACCCTAAACCTAGCCCTAAGGCTAAACCTTAACCTAACACTAACCCTAAACATAACCCTAGTCCTACCCTAACCCGAACCGTAACTTTAGCCCTAATCCTAACCCTAAATCTAGCACTAACCCTAACCCTAACCCAAACCTGAACCCTAATGCTAACCCTAACCCTAACCCTAACCCTACATGTAATCCTATCCTTAACCCTAACCACAATCCTAACCCTAAACAAAACTCTAGACCCAACTCTAATATTAATTTTTAAGCCACCTCACCCCTAGCCCTAGACTGAACCCTAAACCTAAACCTAACACTATCTTTAGCCCCTACCCAAACCCTGAACCTAGCCCTAACCCTAAACATAAACTTACACCTAAGCCTAACCCTACACATAACTCTAAATGTAACTCTACCACTAAACTTTAATCTAATTCTAAGCCTAAATATAACCCTAGACACAAACCCAATCCTAACCCTAGCCTCAGCCCTATTATGAAAACTAACACTAACCATTGCTGTAACTCTAGAACTAACCCTAACACTAACCCTAACTGTAACTCTAGACTTAACCCTAACACTAACCTTAATATTAATTTTTGAGCTAACCCTAACCCTAGCCCTAGCCATAAACCTAACCCTAACCATAACCCTAACCCTAACTCTAGACCTAACCCATAACTAACCCTAATATGAACTTTTAACCTAAACCTAACCCTAACCCAAGCCCTAGCCATAAACCTAAACCTAACTCTTGCCTTCATACTAGCCAGAACCCTAATCATAACACTAAACCTCCCCTTAGAACTAACCTTAACTGTAGCCCTAACTAAAACACTAATCCTAAACCTAAACCTAACCCTATAACTAATCCTAACCCTAATCTGAACCATAATCTTACACTTAACCTCACCCTAACCCTACACAATCTTAGCCCTATCCCTTAACCTAGACGTAAACCTAACTCTAATCCTAACCCTAACAGTAACCCTAACCCTAACTCTAACCTAACCCTAAGCCTAAACATAATTCTATCCTTAACTCTAACCCTAATCTTATCCCTAAACCTAGCCCTAACCTTAAAACTAACATTAGATCTAACCCTAACCCTAACCCTAATATTAACATTTCGCCTTATCCTAGCCCTAACACCAGCCTTAGTTATAAAACCCTTAACTGTAGCTCTTGCCTGAACTCTAAAAGTAAAGCTAACCCCAACCTTACACCTAAATTAACCCTAACCATAGACCTAACCCTAATCTTAACCCCAAACCTAACCATAGACCTAATGCTAAACCTAACCCTAATCATAATCCTAACCCTTAACCTAATTCTAAAAATAACCCTGCTCTTAACCTACCTTAAATATAACACCAACCATAGCCCTAGCCCTAACCCTAACCCTAACCCTAATCATATTCTAACCCTTAACCTAACCCCACACATAACCCTGCTCTTAACAAAACACTAATATATAACCCTAACCCTAGCCCTAACACTAACACTAACCTTAAAGCTACAAGTAATCCTAGCCCTAACCCTACCTTTTACACTTATCCAAACCCTAACCATAACTCTAAAGCTAAACCTTAAATAAACCTTAACCCTAAACATAAGTCTAGTCCTAACCCTAATCCTAACCCAATTTTAGCCATAATCATAACCCTAAACCTAACATGACCCCCAAACATAATCCTAGCCCTAACCCTATACCTATACCTATACCTAACCCTAAACCTAACTTTAAACTTAAACTGAAGCCTAACACTAAACGTACCCCTAGCTCTAACCCTTCCCCACCCCTAACACTAACTTTAACAATAAACCAAACCCTAACCTAGCCCTAACACTAAACCTAAACTTAAACCTATGCCTAACTGTACATGGGCCCCTAACAATAACCTTACCACTAAACCTAAATCTAATGCTAATCCTAAATATAACCCTAAATGTAATCCTAACCCTAACTCTAGCTCTAACACTAACCCTAGCCCTAACCCTAATCTTAACCCTAAACCTAACTCTAAACATAATTCTAAACATAATCCTAATAATAATCTTAACCCTTAACCTAACCCTAAACATAAACCTACACTTAACCCTACCCCTCAATGTAAAACTAACCCTAATCCTAGTCCTAACACAAACCCTAACCCAACCCTAATTTTACTTGTTGATGTAACCTAGTCCTAACCTTAACCTTTATCCAAACCCTAAATGTAATGCTTACCCTGAGCATAATCCTAGCCACAACACTAACCCTAACACTAACCCTAACCTGACTATAACCCTAGCCCTAACCATAGCCCTAAACTGAGACCTAGCTCTACCTCTAAGCCAAAACCTAACACTAATCCTAACCATACACCTAAACCTACACCTATTTGTATGACTAAACATAACCCTAACACTAAACATAAACCTAGCCCTAAACCTCAACCCAAACCTAGCTCTCAGCCTAACCTTAAACCCAATCCTATCTTTAAACCTAAACTTAACCATACCCCTAGCCCTTAACCTAACCTTAAACCTAGCCCTAAACTGAATCCTAACCCTAAATCTAAACCTAAGCCTAACCCTGCACGTAACCTTAGCTCTGACACAACCATAATCTTAAACCTACATATAACCTAAAGCCACCCATACCCTTAATGCTAATTCTAATCCTAGCCCTAATCCAAATGCTAGTCCTAAACCAAACCCAAATCCTAAACATAATCCCAGCCCTAACTAATCCTAACCATAAACTAAACCTAACCCTAAATGTAACTCTAGACCTCACACTACTTCTAACTGTAATCCTAGCACTAGTCATAAACCAAAGCCAAACCTAGCCCTAACCTTAATCTTAATCTAAATCCTAGCTCTAACCCTAACTCTAGTCCTATCCCTAAACCCAAGCTGTACCCAAAACCTACCTCTAACCCTAGTGCTAGCCCTAAACCTAATCATAACCCTAAAGCAAACCCAAACTTTGCCCTAACCCTAACCCTAATCATAACCCTAACCTTAGCCCTAACATTAAATTTTGACCTAACTCTAACCCTTGCCCTAGCAATAAACATAACCCTTACTCTGGCCCTAACATTTAGACCCCTAGATGGGACTATAACCCTACCCTAACCCTAATTCCAATCCTAACCTTAACCTAACTTTAAACCTAATCCTAATTCTTAACCTAATCATAACATAAACACAAATCTAGTCCTAAACCTAACAGTAATTTTAACCCTAACACTAAGCCTAAACCTAATACAACCCAAACACTAAACATAACCCTATCCCTAACATTAACCCTAGCCCTAAACCTAACCCCAATCCTAACCCTAAATATAACTCTAACCATAAACATAACTCTAGCCCTAGCCTAATCCTAAACCAAATGATAAACATAACCCTAGACCCTAATGTTAATGATAACATTAACCCTAGCTCTAAACCTAACCCTAATCCTAAAACTAACTCTACATTGAAACATCACCCTAGCCCTAAGCCTAACCTTAAAACTAGCCCTAATCTTAACCTTAATCATAAACCAAGACTAATCCTAGAACTAACCCTAACCCTAATATTAAAATTTGACGTAGTCCTAATCCTACCCCTACCCCTACAAGTAACCCTAACACTAGCCCTTAACCCTAAACCTAACCCCAATACTAACCCTAACAATAAACCTAACACTTAACCTAGCCCTAACCCTAAACCTAACCCAATTACTAACCCTAACCCTAGCCCTAACACTAACCATAAACCTAATCCTAAACATAACCCTAGCCCTAACCCTGAACTGACTCCTAAACCTAAGCCTAACTTTAGATGTGACTGTTGACCTAACCATACCTCTAATTCTAATCCTAACCAAACATAACCCTAGCCCTAACCCTAATCCTAAACCTAAGCCTAAACATACATGTAACCCTAGTCCTAACACTACTGCTAACCCTAAAAGATAACCCTAGCCCTAACCCTAATCCTAACCCTAAACATACATGCAACCCTAGCCCTAACACTGCTGCTAACCCTAAAAGATAACCCTAGCCTTCACCCTAAAACATATACTAGTTCTAAACAAAACCCCAAACAAACTCCTAACCCTAAACCTAACCTTAGCCATAACCCTAACCTTAAACCTAGCCCTATCACTAAGTGTAAACAGAAATGTAAGCCTAAACCTACATATAACAATCCTAACCCTAAACCTAGCCTAATCGATAAGCCTAATTGTAGCTCAAACCCTAACCCTACTCCTAATGCTAAACTTGCCATAGACTTAAACCTAACCCCAGTCATAGCCCTAACCCTAATCCTAACACTTAACTTAAACCAAACCCTAAACATAGCCTTAACCCTAACTGTACCCAAACCTGAACCTTAACCCTAGCCCTAAACCTAAAATTAACCCCAACACTAAACCTAATCCTAAACCCTAATGTAAACCTAACACTAGCCCTAATACTAATTCTAACCCTAACTCTAATCTTAATTCTAAATATAAAATCTAACTCAAACCTAACCTTAACCCTAACCCTAACACTACATGTAACCTGAATCCTAGCTCTAGCCCTAACTCTAACCCTAAAACTAACCTTAATCCTAACTCTAATCATAACTCCAAAACTATCCTGAGACTTAACCCTAAACCTAACCCTAATATTATCCTTTGACCTTACCCTAAACCTAACACTAGCCCTACTTTTAGTCATAAGGCTGACATTAACTGTAGCCTAGCCCTAACCCTAAATCTAATCCTAACCTTAAACCTACCCCTGTATGTGGCCCTAACCCAGGGCCTAGGCCTAATCCTAACCCTAAACATAACACAACACGTAATCCTAAACCTAACTCTAACCTTAACCATAAAAGTAACTGTAACCCTAACACTAGGCCTAACACAAATCCCAAACCTAAACCTAAGACTAACCCAACAAATAATCTTAGAAATAAACATACCTTTGCCCCTAAGCCTAATCCTAACACTAAAGCTAAATCTTAACCTAATGCTAACCCTAAATATAACCCTACTTCTAACCCCAACCCAAGTCATAACTTTATCTCTCATCCTAACCCCAAACCTAATGCTAACCCTAACCCTACATGTAACTCTAACCCTAACTCCAGTCCTAACCCTGAACAAAACCCTAGACCCAACCCAAAACCCAACCCCAACTCTAAACATAAAGCTACACTTAAGCCTAACCCTACACATAACCCTAAATATAACCCTACCACTAAAACTTAATCTAGTCCTAAACCTAAATATAACCCTAACACTAACCCCAGCCCTAGTATGAAAACTAGCACCAACCCTAACTGTAACTTAAGAACTAACCCTAGCACTAACTCTAATATTAATTTTTGAGCTAACCCTAACCCTAGCCGTAAACCTAATCCTAAACCTAGCTCTAGCCCTAACCTTGACCTGAATCATAACCCTAAACCTCCCCCTAGAACTAACACTTACTGTAGAGCCCTATCCATAAACCTAATACTAAGCCTAAACCTAACCCCAGAACTAATCCTAACCCTAATCCTAACTTGAAACTTGCCCATAGAACCAACGCTATGTTTAACACTAGCACTATTCCTAAACCTAAACCTAGACCTAAACCTAACCCTAACCATAATCCTAACACTTAACTTCACCCTAAACCTAAGGCTGACACTAGACCCAACCCTAAATCTAGCATTAACCCTACTCCTAAAACTAAATCTAGACCTAAACCTAACCCTAATCCTAACACTTAACCTCACCCTAACCTACACCTGACTCTAGACCCAATCCTAAGTCTAGCCCTAACCCTATTCCTAAACCTAAATTTCAGCCTAATCTTAATCATAATCCTAACACTTAACCTCACTCTAACCATAAACACAATTGTAGTCCTAACTTTAACCCTGATCTAAAGCCTAAAACTCACCCTAGAACCAACTCTAACCCTAAGTCTAGTAGTAACATTTGACCTAACCCTAACCCTAACACTAGCCCTTGCCATAAACCTAACCCTGATGTTAACATTAACCCGAACTCTAGACCTAACCCTAATACTAACCCTAATATTAACTTTTGACCTAACCCTAACCTGAACCCAACCCATAGCCATAAACCTAAACCTAACTCTAGACTTAGCACTAACTCTAAACCTAACCTTAATCATAAACATAAACCTCCCCTAGAACTAACCCTAACTGTAGCCCTAGCCATAAATCTAAATACTAAACCTAACCGTAGCCCTAGAACTAATCCTAACTCTAACCCTAACCATAATCTGCGGTCACCACCAGCGGCGACTGCTCCTCCATTCTTGTGGGTGCCGCTCCTTTGTTCTCTCGGCTTCAAGGCTGCTCCTCCACTCGCCCTGGACTGAGGCCGCTCTTCTGCTCACCTGGTACTGAGGCAGCTCTTTTGCTTGCCCTGCCCTGCCTCTTGTTGTTGCTGCTTCTGCCTGGTCCCCGGACCCCAGTCCTGGTGAGGAGACTGTGTCAGCAGAGCCGCATTCAGACACAGGAGACCAGTTCAGTGACGCAGGTCTGCTTTATTGCAGGAAGGCACAAGCTTATATAGGGGTAGTGGTCCAATCAAAGCACAGCAAGTAGAATACCTCATTAGCATAACAGGTTTAGCGTCCTATCACAGTACAGCAAGTAGGATACTTTATTAGCATAACAGACTTAGCATTCTATTAGCATAACAGACTTAATGTCCTATCACAGAATAGAGGGTAGGATGCCTCATTAGCATACTGGGTTTCAGATTACAGAGCCTGGATTCCTGGAAATCACGTGACCCTGACAGTTGCAATATCATCCTAGGCTCAAGCCTGTCTCCCAAAATAATCCTAACCTGAAACTTGCCCATAGACCCAACCCTAAATTTAACTATAGCTCTATTCCTAAATCTAAAACTAGACCTAAACCTAACTCTAACCCTAACCATAATCCTAACACTTAACCTCACCCTAAACTTAAACCCAACCCTAGACCTAACCGTAAGTTTAGCCCTAACCCTATTCTTAAACCTAGACAGAGACTTAAACCTACCCTAACCTTAACCATAATCCTAACACTTAACCTTACTTTAATCATAAACACATCCCTAGTCCTAATCCTAACCCTGATCATAAACCTAAAGCTCACTCTAGAACTAACCCTGACCCTAAACCTAATAGTAACCTTTGACCTAATGCTAACCCCAACCCTAAACCTAGCCCTAGCCATAACCCTAACCTTAACCCTAACCCTAACCATAATCTTAACACTTAACCTCACCTGAACCCTACACAACCTTAGCCCTATCCCTTAACCTAGCCCTAAACCTAACCCTAATCCTAACCCAAACAGTAACTCTAACCCTAACTCTAAACTAACTCTAACCCTAAACATAATCCTAGACTTTACCCTAACCCTAATCTTATCCCTAAACCTAACCCTACCCTAAAACTAACATTAGACCTAACCCTAACCATAACCCTAATATTAACGTTTCACCTTATCCTAACCCTAACAGTAGCCCTAATCATAAAGCTAACCTTAAACGTAGCCCTTGCCTTAAACATAATGCTAACCCCAGTCCTACAAATAAGATAACTCTAACCATATTCCCAACTCTAATATTAACCCTAATCCTAAACTAATCATAATTCTAATCCTTAACCTAACCCTAAGCAAAAACCTACCCTTAACCTAACCAAAATATAACCTTAACCCTAGCCCTAGCTCTAACACTAACACTAACCTTAAACCTAAGCCTAAACCTGCTCATAATCCTAGCTCTAACCCTATTTCTAACACTAATCCAAACCCTAACCCTAACCCTAAAACTAAACCTTAACCTAACTCTAGTCCTAAACACAAGCCTAGTCCTAACCCTAACACCAACCCTAATTTTAACCATAATTGTACCCTTAACCTAACACTACCCCTAAAGATAACCCCAGCCCTAACCCTAAACCTTAACCTAGCCCTAAATCTAACCTTAAATCTAAACTGAAGCCTAACAGTAAACGTACCCCTAGCTCTAACCTTACCCCACCCCCAACAGTAACTCTAACCACAACCCCAACCTTAACCCAAAC
The DNA here is from genome assembly GCF_000622305.1 of Nannospalax galili. NCBI lineage: Eukaryota > Metazoa > Chordata > Mammalia > Rodentia > Spalacidae > Nannospalax > Nannospalax galili. The sequence goes on along the minus strand of NW_008352316.1, from coordinate 336,685 downwards.
CCTAAACCTAGCCCTAACACTTAACATAAACATAAACCTAAGCCTAATACTACACGGACCCCTAACCTTACCACTAAACCTAAATCTAATGCTAATCCTAAATATAACCCTAAATGTAATCCTAACCCTAACTACAGCCCTAAATCTAACTCTAGCCCTAACCTTAATCTTAACCCTAAACCTAACTCTAAACATAATACTAAATTTAACCCTAATCATAATCCTAACCCTTAACCTAACCCTAACCCTAAACATAAACTTACATTTAACCCTACCCCTCAGTGTAATCCTAAACCTAACCCTAGCCCCAACACAAACCCCAAACCTGACCCTAATATTAACTTTTGACTTAAACCTAGCCCCAACCCTAACCCTAACCCTAACCTGAACCCTAGTCTAACCCAAATCCTAGTCCTAACCCTACCACTTATTCAAACACTAAATGTAATGCTACCCCTGTGCATAATTCTGGCCATAATTTTAACCCTAACCCTAAGCCTAACCCTAGCACTAGTCATAAACCAAACCAAAACATAATCCTCACCTTAACACTAATCCTAGCCCTAGCATTAACCCTAATTCTAGTCTAGTCCCTAAACCTAACCCTTACTCTAAACCTAACTCTAACCCTAGCCCTAACCCTAAACCTAACTAACCCTAGCCCTAACCCTAACCCTAATCCTAACTTAACCCTATCTACAAGCCCTAAACCAAACCCAAACTTTGCCCTAACCCTAACCCTAATCATAACCCTAACCCTAGCCCTTATATTAAACTTTGACCTAACCCTAACCTAGCCCTAGCAATAAATGTAATTCTACACTAGCCCTAATATTTGGACCTCTAGACAGAACCATAACCCTATCCTAACCCTAATTCTAATCCTAACATTAAACATAACTCTAGACTTAATCCTAAATCTTAACCTAATTGTAAACCTAAACACAACTTAGTCCTAACCCTAGGCATAGCCCTAATCCTAGCCCTAATTCTAACCCCAACCCTAAACCTAAGCCTAGTACAATTCTAACACTAAACATAATCCCATCTCTAACATTAACCCTACCCCTAAACTCAACCCCAATCCTAACCCTAAGTATAATCCTAACCCTAAACGTAACTCTAGCCCTGCCCTAAGCCTAACCCCAAACCAAATGATAAACATAACCCCAGACCCAAAACTAACCCTAACCCTAAACCTAAAACTAATCTTTTAATCTTTAAAAAAGATCTCCTTTTCATTTTAAAATATACTGTTTCTTACAGAAATACTCATTGTTTTTGCTAATAACACTTAGATGTTGGCACATGCATCTCTAATCTGTATGTATCTGATTATTACTAGTCATGGTCGGGTGCACTCAGATCCTTGGCCCCTGTGTATGGATATAAAGTCATTGGGTAGATTTCAATGGTAATGTTTATCACCTCTACTACTTAACATGATGTAAATTTTTATGCTTCCTCCTCAAATATAGCTCATTGTTTAAATTTATTGATTTTTTTTGTGTATATCACACAGAACATCCCAAACAATTTTATCCATCTATATACCCACTTCCCAGGTGGCACCCTCCCATAGCCCCCCCCCCACTAGAGCCCTTTTACTCTGTCTTCCCTGCTACTGTCTGCTGTGGTGTTGGCATCCCCAGCCATTCCCCACTACTTGCCCATCTGGAAAATCTAGTCAGCCTATCTAGAGGTCCTTGTTTTAGGAAGATCAGCTGTTCCTCATCTAGCAGCAATCAGTTGTCAATATTCCTTTAGATAAAATTGGGGTCTGCTGTTCATTTTCCCAGTTTTATGCTGGGTTGCAATCTGGTAGTCTCTTGGGCCACCCTGGCCAACAACTCAAAAGAAGGTATCTCCTATCTGGCATTGTTCTTGTTATGTAGCCTTTAGCTAAACATATGGATTCTAAAAAAGTTATATTGGCCAGTTTAATCTTTGGTTATACATTCCTTTTGGGTATTTAAGGCCACACAATTGGCCCAGATAAACCAATTTATTTTTACTCTTAAAGCCATTTGAGGATCTGTTCCTCAGGGATTACATGGGCTTGGGAGGATCTCCTGTTTCTTTCTTTTACTAGTTCTGTCAATGTGCATATCAGTCAAAGGTCCTGCTCGAACATGGCTGGCTTCACTTGGAAGCATGGAGGAAATGTTTCTTCTGTGTTGACCCTCCTCTTTGTAGACTGGACACTGTTTCAAGTCCATCTGGTGGGGTCTCCACAGTCTCCTTTATCAAGAGGACAGATGCCTCAGTACAGTAACAGGACATTTTGAGAGATGCTCATAGTCCTCTGTAACTAGTCAACCTAGCAAGGCAAGGAACAAAAACTGTCCTTTATGTCCCTCTGACCAAATTAGTATAGGCCTCAAAGTATGTTTGCTAAACATTTAAGAAGGTTAGTTCCACCAGTCTGGTACTTTTAATTACCATGTGCCTTGTAGATAAAAATTGGACAAAGATCAATTGTTCTCAGACAAACCTTGCCTAGACATATATTTCTTGGTCTGGTATGTATAATTTGTCAGCAGGTTGTTGGACTAATATGGTTCCCTCTGGTTTTTAAAACTAGCTAGGCATTTTTAATCTCTCTCATTGTCTAACCCTTCCATCATGGTCTCTCCAATTAAGGTGCCCCCGTTTTTCCCACTTCTCCCTTAATAATACCTTGCTCCTATGGTCTTACTTCTCTTGAGCTCCTTCTTTCCCTTTATCCCCTAGGTTCCTTGTATACCCGTTCCTCCCCCCTCCCTTAAACTAACCCAATTTTTATCCATATCTCCCTTATTAAGGCCTGTTTTGTATTGTTCTTCTCTTTTAGATTCTTTCTTTTCCTCTACCTCCCTGTTTCCTTTCCATGATCCTGGTTCCTGTAGTTATGTCTGGATACATAATCACTTATCAGGATTTGGTGCTAGGATCCACATATGATGGAGAACATAAGTTTTTTTTTTTTTTTCTGAGTCTGTGTTACTTCACTTAGTATAACAGTTCCTAGTTCCATCCATTTACCTGCATATTTCATGATTTCATCTTTCTTTACTGCTGAGTAAAACTCCATTGTATAAATGAACCATGTTTTCATTATCTACTCTTCAATTGAGGGACACTTAGGTTGCTTCCATCTCTTAG